>NC_134834.1:33865942-33999030 GCF_004210375.1 Tachypleus tridentatus
TTATTTTAGCACACTAATAAACGCGCAGAAAAATAGATAGAAGGAAATAACTAAATTATTGTAATGTGAGCTTGATAAAAACTATATGTGTTTGAAAAATAAATTCCAAAGTGAATGCTCTTTGAACCGTGCAAATTCTTGCCAGAAAAATATTAGATAGTCCTAATAATGCCTTGAAAATTTGTCCTTAATGGCAGTTTAGCCAAACATTAAGAGCTTGCTTCCTCATGAACCACTACGATTGAAACATCTGTATTCTAAATAATAACAGGTAATTAAAACTAAACAAAAACTTGTTTTCTACTTGTATTTAATAAAACGTAAACCTTTTCCAATGTAAATATAAGATTTTCGTAGATTATATATATATATTTGTTGTTGTAATATTTCTAAAGACCAAAACTGTATCTTAATCATTTCAAAAATCATTTAAGCTTTCTCTGTATACAGAAATAAAAAAAGTATTTAATAATAAATTGTTTTTAAAAATATTTCTTCTAATTTTTAATAGTATTAATTTGCAGTATTATGTTAGAAGGAAATAACTTGGGTAAACCTGGTTCAGTAATTAAATAGAAAAATTGTAAATTACAAGTTCATGGTAAAAAAGAGAGAAGAAAATTACGACGATAACCGAGAACAAATTTAGTTCTTGAGTAATTAAAACTAGTTGTTTTTTAAATTCTAAAACTAAAGGAAAATAATACTATTTGCCGTATTCAGATGATCATATAAACCCGTTGAGGAGAGATTAAAAAGCCAGCCCGTAAATATTGCTAAACCCAAAACGAGGGCGAAACAAGTGCTGGTTCCTATACAGATTAGGAAAATATAGCTTTCTTAGAGCGTTGTTATGAGTTGGGAATTCCGATAAGTAGTTGTCAAACTGGATTGGTTTAACATTATTTTGCCAAACATTTCTCTCATTTATCAAATCTGGATATTCATGGTTTGTGGTGTATCCAACAGCACTGTTTAACACTGAATGATTAGGTGAGTAAGACACGCGTGTATTTTGAGGTCCTCTAAATCGATGTATGTTATATATTGGTACAATACCACCAGGAATTATTTTAGCTCCTACTATTTCAAAATTTGGAATATTTTGTGGTAGATTTGGAACGTTGTCTGCAGGTGTTACCAAATAAAGCGGAAAGCCTCGAGGAAAAAAAGCATTGTTGGGAATACGCCCTCTGAAACTGTTCAAATTCCTTTCGAAATTTTGGTTATAATATCCACTCGGGTAACTGTTGTAATTCCGGGGATTATCTGTATAAAACTCATCATTTGGAATTTGTTTCTTGAACCTGTTGAAATCCCTATCAAAGTTCTGGTTATAATAACTGTTGTAGTCAATATTGTTATTTTGGCGTTTTTCTTTACTGTAACCCGAAGGATATCTTTTTCCAAAATTTTCATGGTAATGTCCGTCATAATCAATTGGATAAAGTTTTCTTTGTAAAGTATTAAAAGGATAATAATTATCATCAAGAGGTTGAATATTGTTTTTTAAATCTGTGGAAATCATCGTAAGTTTGAGAGAAAACGGGATGTTGATTTTGAAAGAACTGTCTCTGAGGGTTATTTGAAAAAAACTGTGTCGGAAAAGCATAATGGTGGCCATGATTGAAATTATTTCTATGCTTGTGGAACTCTGGAAACTCAGAAGGTCTAATATTTTCGTTATACTGATACACTGAATTGGGGTACTGAGAATTGTCTCTTGCTCTGAATTTGTGAGTAGGATAGTACGCGTCAAACCCATGAGTATTTTTATGTATATTTGGATACTGTTTGTCGTAGTTGCGATAAGTTTTTGAACTTGGTCTGTAGTTTCGGCTGAAAAAGTCATTATGGTAATTTCTTGGATACGTTCTGTGTCTTATGTGATCTGGATCGTAAAAGTTGGTTCTATGTTTATTGTTATCGTATCCATCTCTGCCTATGTGCGATGAAGGATAACGCTCTTCCTTTACAATACGGTAGCCACTATCATCAGCTGCATAAAAACGAACTACAAGATCTCCATTTTCATCACGATATCCGTAAGAACCTTTCAGTCCCTCTGGCGGCTGGTGTTCTTCCTTTCTGAATGAAGAATCCTTTCTCTCTGATAATTGCAAAACTCTTGCAGTTGGTATTTCTTGATCCACACTTTGAACAGTCTCTTTAGCAGATAAAACGTGACTTTGGTCAATTGGTTGTGATTCAAGTGCCACGGTTGTTAAGACTTCCATAAGAAGAAAAACAATCTAAAAAAAACAAAACAAACAAACATGGTATAGTAATATGCTTATGTTTCTTTAAACGTCATTATATGTTCCTGCTTTCAATATTACGTTAAGGTATATTCAATTAATTATTAACTTTTGAGATTATGCAAATTCGAACAAAAACTTATCAGAGTGATAACATCAAAGCTTTATTTAGTTGGTTAACCTATTATATGCAATCAACCACGTACGTTATGTAAAGCCTTAGCTTACATCTGTAAAAGCATTCTTCTAATGTGTCTGTTTTATTTGTTTTGAATTTCGCGCAAAGCGACTCTAAGGCTATTTGCGCTAGCCGTCCCTAATATAGCAGTGTAAGATTAGAGAGAAGGCAATTAGCCATCACCACCCACCGCCAACTCTTGGGCTACCCTTTTATCAACGAATAGTGGGATTGACCATAATATTATAACGCCTCCACGGCTGAAAGGGCGAGCATATTTGGTGCTACCGGGATTCGAAAGCCTTAACCCACCCGGGCCCGTGTTTGTTTTGTTGATCCGATTACTATAATACATAATTCTAAGATATGGTTCTTTAAAGATTTTATGCCACGGACTGTTGACGTCGGGCAGACTTGTGGATAATAATCTGATTTCCAACCTTATTTAAAAAAGGGTCTATGAGTTTCTAAGTGTATTTTTGATTTAAAAACATGGTGATTTGGTGAATGTAATGGAATGCAGTGGAATAAATGGTTGCCATGAAACATGATAAATAGCCAAATGCAATGATTGGTAAGTTTGACAAAAGTTTTACATAATATTCGTATAAACGACATTGGATTTGATTTCTACTAGAATCGTACATTTTACAAGCTTCTGCGTTAGTTATCATACTCTAGTTTTAAGCTTAACTGTTTAAGTTTGGTTTGCTATGAATTTTGTGCAAAGCTATTTGAGGGCCACTTGCGCTAGCCGTCCCTAATTTCGCAATGATGGACAAGAAGGAAAGCGACTAGTCAATATTATTCACCGCTAGCAACTACTCTTTTACCAACGAATAATGGGACTGACCGTCACATTATAACACCCCACTGCTAAAATTGTAAACATATTCGGAGACTGGAATATGAATCCCACAACCCGCAGATTGCAAGTCGAACGCCTTAACCACCAGGCCTTACCACACGAACTATTTAAGAACAATCAATGTTTCACACTTATCAGTAAAAAACTTATACTATTCTGAGCTTAAATCCCCCCCTTAAACTAAATTAACTAGTGAAAATAAAATAAACTATTTTCTCCAGACAGATCATGAGTACAAATATCCCAGAACCTTGTTATGTCTACATTTTATTTACATGAATTGACTGACCGAGTGGCAACCATAATCATGAAATACGTTTTAATCAGAATGTTTGTTTTGATTTGTTTTGAATTTCGCGCAAAGCCATACAAAGACTTTCTGCGCTAGCCTTCCATAATTTAGCAGTGTGAGACGAGAGGGAAGGCAGCTAGTTATCACCACCCACCGCCAGCTCTTGGGCTGCTCTTTTATCAACGAATAGAGGGATTGACTGAAATATTATAATGCACTCCAGGCTGAAAGGGCGAGCATTTTTTATTCGACCCCGCAATCATCAGATTACGAATCGAATGCCTAAATGACTTGGCCATGTCAGGCCTTATCAGAATATAAAAGTAATATTTTCACCTTTAAATATCAACATTCACATTGTATGGTAATTTATTAACGATTACAGAAATTAGAAAGTGTTTTACATCACTTTTTCAACGTAATTATTTTGATTCAATTTAGAGAAGCTGATTATAACTTTACATTTCCAACAACTAAGAACTATGTAAGTCATATGGTTCCTCAGATATTTTGTACATGTTGAAAAACACGTAGATATGCCCTCTGGTTATTAAATATGGTAGTGGAAGACAAGCTCGTGCGAGTGGATTACCTCATTTTATTTTGGCATGATATAAGAACAATATTAATCAAATTTTTATTATTAGCCTTGCATGACTTGGCAGGAAGGACAGTCGACTCTCAAGTTGTGGGTTGCAGGTTCGAATCCCTTTCGCCAAAAATGCTCACTCTTTCAGCCAGGTGGCTTATAAGGTAATGGTTAATTCTCACTATTCGTTGACAAAGCAATGGTCTAACTTGGGCCACCTCAGATAACCCATGTGTAACTTTGTGCGAAATACCAAACAAATTTTATTATATGGTTAAGACTACTTTTATAACAAACAGAACATGCTGAATGTAAGTAATGAAGTAAGTCTACTTACTTTTTAAAACGACTATGATATTCACCTGATCATAAATCAGACCCTTGAGTAAGACTGTAAACTGTACTTTATAACATTGTAAGTGTATTAGTGTTTATTGACCCACGTATTCATAATTAACAAACAAATTACTTTTTATGTTGTATTCATCCCTTTTCGATTTGAAGATTAGTGTTATTCATCTCTGTCAAACATACACTCCACCCGTTACATCACAATAACGTACTCTCATTTATGACAAAAAGGGTATTTTTGTAAAGAAACAGACTTAAGATACAGCATTTTTCAATAAATAAAGTTTCTAGAAAGAGGTCACAGCTGAATAGTGTGTAAAAGAGAACATATCATGAACATTTATAAGCACATTGTCGACAGGTAATTCAATTTTTAATCACTAAAATCCTTGAAACTCCCTCTTAGTTAACAATACATGTTTGTTCTTTAAAGATATTCTGTTTTACAACAATCACAATTCTTCAATGATTCAATGACACTTTCAAGTCTACTCAAACACCGAAACGTCCCAAGGTTAAATGCATTCATCCATTACCGACATTACTACTGTTACTAAACATAAAGCAGATGAAATTCAATAGAAGCAACGGGGCAGAAAGGTTTCAACTTTCATTTTGACTCAAATGCAAAGTAAAGCTTGCCAACACATGTTTATTTGGAACTAACGAAATCTTTGAATAAAATTACTTTATTTAAATTATTTGTGACAATAACAATGACGTCAGTTCTCTGGATGTATGTACTTCTTTCTTATAGCAAAGCCACATCGGACTAACTGCTGAGCCCACCGATGGGAATCAAACCCCTGATTTTAGTGTTGTAAATCCGTAGACTTACCGCTGTATTAGCGGGGAGCTCTCTGGATGTATGTAGATGAAACATTATATTCTACATTTGAAAACCCTGGTTGGATCCAAACATATTTCTTCATCTTAAGATGGTTAAACTTAAGGTAGTAAAAAGCAGTAAAAGTACATTAATTTAGTAATGTGTTAAAACACATAATTATTATTTGCGAACATTGTTGCAAATGATCGTCTTTGTAACTGAAATAAGCAAGAGTATTCATCGTGTAATTATACTACAATGGAGGATTATAACATGTTTAAATTTACTATTATCCCACAACACCATGTTGAAATAGCGGACATTCATTAACAACTTTATTAAATAAAGTCTATTCTTTGCTAACGTTTCGTTAAAGTAAAATGATTCGTTTAGTGTTATACATCAAGGTAACATTACGTAATAATACATGGTCATTGAACATTAATATTAGTTAAGCAATAAAATAATAATACTTTACAATTAACATAATAGAACAGTATAGGAGTGCTTTTCATAAATGTTATGTAAGAACATAGAAATATTCAGTGATGACGAGAAACCACTTGTTGAGAAATTTATATGCAAAAACGGCTCGTTTGGGCTGATAAAACACTTTATATAAAAATATATATATATTTATATAGAAATATTGCTTATTCACATAATGTACAACAGAGGAATGTTGCTCATTAACGTTATGAAGGAACACGAAGAAACATTCCCTGTTAAGATTATTTAGCTACACATGTTATATATATACATTTTAATTCTTTAAGCACTTCCATAATTTATTTGGTTTATCATTAAAATCAAGTCTAAGAAACTGTAAATAATTTGGCCAAATAGTATCATTAGATAAGGCAAATTTTTTGCCTGTTTATTACTAGCTTTAAAAGATGAGATTGCAATGTTTGATTAGTCTGTGCTAACAGACAATGTAAACAATTTTATAATGCGCTAGACAAAGAAAGGGGACAAGATACCTGGATCAGTTATTACTTAACTTTTTACTTTCTTAAGATACATGAGTCGTATTTAGTAAGTCATTGTTAACAGCCCGCGCAGGTTAGAACGTTTGTGTATCCAATCATATAAATTTGAAATGCTTTGCTCAGACAATAGATCATATTTAATCAAACTCACATTGGATTAGCAGACAATAAATTAACTCAAGGTTTATTTATGAAACGTCGAATATTATGACCTGTACAGTTCATTTATTTTATTCTAAAGTGTCTACAAAAACTAACTGGCTAAGGCTGTTAAGATTTTTGGACGGCTGTATCTGAGTCCCGATTTGGCCATTTAGATCACTGTTGCATAAGGTGTCACTCAGTTGAAAATACCAGCAGCTGTAAGAAATTATACGCGTGGTATCATAGACTGAGCAGGACGTAAGAACAAATGCTTAAAACTGAATGGAGTAATAATGTGTTGTTTTTGGTTTGTTGCTATCTCTATGCAGAATAACGTGGTTGCACGTATGAGTGACACTTTTCTAGTTTTGCTGTCCGCGTGCAATGTAGCAGTCGAATCTAGACTTTTCAATCGAACAACAATCCACACACATAACGGAATATCGGACAAGCATTGTGAATGAAATACTTATAGGACCAGCATGGCCGAGGGTTAAGGCGTTCGACTCCTAATCTGATGGTCGCGGTTTCGAATCTCCATCGCACCAAACATGCTCGCCCTTTCAGCCGTGGGGGCGTTATAATGTGATGGTTATTCCCGCTATTCGTTGATAAAAGAGTAGATCAAGAGTTGGTGGTGGGTGGTGATGACTAACTGTCTTCTCTCAGTCTTACACTGCTAAATTAGGGACGGCTAGCGCAGATAGCACTCATGTAGCTTTGTGCGAAATTCAAAAACAAACAAAACAAACAGAAATACTTATAAGTGTATTCTTGTATTAGAATAATTTGTTTCAGATAATAAAAGTATAATGAATATTAACATCAGAACTACAAAAACTTCAAGCTATAGGTTTGAACAAGGAATAGTTTTGATATAGAACCAGACAAGCCCACCTAATATACAAATTTATCGCAGCCCACAATTAAAAATGTGGTTGAAATATAGCACTAATACATCAGTTTTATAATGTGTGAATTACTGGTAATTTAACAACTTTATCACTTCTAATGTTTTACCATTTTATTGTCAAACAGGATCACTACTTCACAAATATGTAAATATAACTTTTACTGCAAATCATCACTATTGAATCATTTTAACATATTGAACAGCCTATAACTACACACATATCCACATACACATTGATAAATTATGTTATCTCAGAAACTATAAATATATTTAGGAACCTGGAATTGATGCTTTGCAGTGTTTGTTGCATGAAAAAAATATACATTAAAGGCTTTATTAGTCATAGGACCTAAAAATTCAAGTATAGATGTATCGTAATTTTGTTTGTTTGTTTTGGAATTTCGCACAGCTACTCGAGGGCTATCTGTGCTAGTTGTCCCTAATTTAGAGTGTAAGACTAGAGGAAGGCAACTAGTCATCACACCCACCGCCAACTCTTGAGCTACTTTTTACCAACGAATAGTGGGATTCACCGTCAAATTATAACGCCCCACGGCTGAAAGGGCGAGCATGCCGGGCCAGTAATTTTGTAGTCAATGTGTTACTTAAAACAATTAAAGAATATTCTAGGCCTAATAATAATGGATCTAGTAAAGGTAAACATCGTCAACAAACAACCTCACAAACAAGTCGATTCTCCTTAAATTTAGGGGCCTGGCATGGCCTAGCGCGTTAAGGCGTGCGCTTCGTAATCTGAGGGTCGCGGGTTCGCGCCCGAGTCGTGCCAAACATGCTCGCCCTCTCCAGCCGTGGGGCGTTATAATGTGACGGTCAATCCCACTATTCGTTGGTAAAAGAGTAGCCCAAGAGTTGGCGGTGGGTGGTGATGACTAGCTGCCTTCCCTCTAGTCTTACACTGCTAAATTAGGGACGGCTAGCACAGATAGCCCTCGAGTAGCTTTGTGCGAAATTCCAAAACCAAACCTTAAATTTAGAACGATATCAATCGTCAGTAGTTCAGGTGATTTCTTAGAACTCATCCAGGTCCAAGTTGACAATTTTGTTCCAGTTTACCTTCAAATAGATCACGGAAAATCTGGAGCCAAACACTTTTCACAGAATGACACTGTGTACTCAGCCTGTCACAAAGTATGTATAGGCATCTAAACTTTGTATGCCTTCAATATGAGGTCTAAAATTAGAAACTAGATAAATGAAATGTTAGAAATGTCCATAACTGTCCCTCTGTTTGAAGTGGCAGATAAACTTGTGGTCATTGCTGGTGGAATAGAGTACAGGTCCGTAATAGCCATCCAAATTACTGGCATCTTACCTTGTACCAATGTCAAAGCGCTGAGCACAGATATCCTGTTTGCTTTGCGCCATTCAAAGTCAATCAAAGCGCAAAACGCTAATTTTTATCTTTATAATATAACGTTATAGGTTGGCACAGTCGTCACGTTTACGTCCAAAGTGGTAGAGGATAAAACTAGTTCCGCTTTCTCTGACCTGACTGCGTAGCCTCTGTTGAGAGCCGGCGAGACGTGTCTTGCAAATACGTGTATTGCACCCTGTTCGCGCAGGTCCTGCACCCAGTAACACATAACAACCTTTTGACGTCATTAACATGTAATATTGCTTGTAATAAATAAATAAAAAAACAACACAAGCCTTGATCTAAGATATTTGTATTGCCAGTCATACTGTATGTTGAAAATCCAGTGCTTTTCTTTTTTCTCCAACTTTGTTTAACTGTACTGTTGTTTCATATGCACCTTTATACTAGTGATGGATATTTTAAACTGAATAATCTTTATGATTAAAATCCACAAAATCCAGCCTGAGCATGTAATGTGGTAGTTAAGATGATGTAATATTAACCGGTTTTACTAGCAAAATATTATTTTTCTCATGCTAAGATGGGTTAACATTATCAATACCATTTTAAAGCTGTAAAAGAGAACCTAGTTTTACTGTGCTAAGCAAATAAAAGGGCTGGGAAACAATTTTATAATCAGAAAAGTAGACACACACCTGCATGAATTTAATAACATGTAATTGATAATAAACAGTTTTGATATATGCATTTTTTTTTCTCAAATTATAAGTTGTTTTATTATATTTTTTTAAGTTTTAATTTTATGGCTTGTCTTGAGTTCCACAGCCGCTTAAGGCAGAACCCATGAATTAATAAGTGCATTAGTTTAAGTATTGTACTAGTAATAGATTGAAAAGTGCATTTCGTGCATAGGGAAGTAGAACAGTCTGTGTTGTAAAGCATTATATTAATGGGAATTTATTGCTATGTTTCTATTTTTCTATGCAATAAAAAACTTACGTTGTAACCATTATTACTTATGTATTTTATCCAACTATATTAAAACAAAGCATTTGATAGTTAGTATTTTCAACCTGACCGAAATATTATAGGACACTTAAGCACAGCAGCCAGGTCAGAGACCCAGAATTCACCTGTAGCATCCCTAATTTAGAGCTGCTAATCAAGAAAAGAGCACCCATTCAATATTTCACACAGTTACATCTTGAATATTGATGTGAAAAAGGTGAGAGTTAAATGGAAGATTTTCATTTCCAAAAATTCCAGTTAAAGTTAACTATTTTGAAAATAGAAGAAAAAAACAACTGAGATATAATCTGTTTTTTATAACATAGATTCGTAGATTAACAACTACTCAAAATAAAAAACACGCTCAATGTATTTATGTTATACTTAGTTAACTTAAACTCAAACATTTTGAGCAGCGTTTTGGTGTTAGAAAATTACACGGAAATAATTTCTATATTATTGTATTATCTTTAGTCGAAAACCTGAAAGAAATAAACGGTTTGAAAATATGAAATTATCTTAAACCTTAAATTGAAGAAATGTCACTCTACATGCGTTACATACAATTTAAGTAAAATTGAAAATAAATTTGACAGAGAATAAAATCATTTAAATAGAATACCTCAACCTTCATAAATTCTGTTAACGTATTTTGTATTTACCACTTTGGTATGGGTGTCCATCGTCTTTCGTTGTGTGGTTTCTTGTCAGTAATTGTTGTTAGAAATGAAATATTCAGAATTAGTGGCACGATGTTTAACTTCAACAAGGAGGAAATACAAACAATAGATGTAGTCACGCTTTACAGATTCACATACTTAGATGTGCCTACACAGCTACGTCTTGACTGGAAGTCGGGTGTGCAGCTTGACATACATCACTGAGCTGTGTTGAACTACGTTCTCTGCTTTATGTACGTGTTTGTAGTAAAATAATAACTGTAAATATATCCGAAGTCTTAAAATTATATACCATTCTTTCAGATGTCCCACAATCAAAGAAAGTAGTAGTTTTACTTTGTATTTCTAACACACAGCGAACATCATACAGCTTTCATTGGGCTCAGTTTTATTATTTAGTGACATATGCACATTTAATACTGTCATTATATTTACTCTTGATTGATTGATTTCTGACAAACGATTTCAAAATACATTATTTTAGAAGCTTAAACAAATACTTTTATAAAATTAAGTAGGGAAATCTTTAAGTAAAGTGATTTTGAAAAATGCATTATATGTCTAAGTGTACGTAAAGTTTATACGCAATGGAAAGAGAGAGGCATGATGCAAGAACGACGCCTCCTTGCGGAAAAAGCATTACACAGAAATATCAAAATAAGTAAATAAAACACTATGTTAGGCCTATATTTTAACTTCGAAGGAATTTTGGTTTTCAGTTTCACAGACATATATTGGTTAGCTAGTTTTGAATTTCGCGCAAAGCTACACGAGGGCTATCTGCGCTAGCCATCCTTAATTTAGCAATATAACACTAGAGGGAAAGCCGTTGGTCATCACCACCCACCGCCAACTCTTGTGCTATTCTTTTACTAACGAATAGTGGGAGTGACCGTCACATTATAACGCTCCCACACTTGAAATTGCCAGAATATTTGATGTGACGGGGATTCGAGTGCCTCAACCAACTAGCTATGCCGGGTTTAGCGTCATAGATCTTTATCAACGTTCAAGATTTGTCATGCTGTTAAGCAACGGTTGAAAAATTTCAGAAGACATTTCCCAGTAATATTACTAAAAAGACTAAATTTTTATTAATGGAAGTGTCAAGCTGTTGTTGAAACTCTCTATCATATGTAATCTATCTAATAAGTTATTCCAGCCAATATAATATAAAACTAAAGAAAAATGTATGTGTGTAATTAATTTGTGTGTAAACCGATATAATTATTAAATAATTTCAAGTTTTGTTTTGAAAAGAGTGCAAAAAGACGTATTTGAAACCTTTCACGACCTTTTCTTTATGTATAAATATTGTCCTCTAGACCTCCCTCTTTGGTCATTACGAAATGAATGCAAGTTATTTTCCTCTCGCAGCACGATAACTGACAGCGCTACTGTTTCAAAATATTATTTGTCATAAAGCAATATGCATGTTATAAAGAACGCCAGAAAAAGGCAGATGAAACTATATTTAGCAATTTTTCCATTTTGATATTCTTTGGATATCTTCAACATATTTTTTACTCATCTCAATTCATTTGATTTGAATCAAATAGGAGAGCATTTATGGAATACGTAATTAGCAGTAGAGCCTTCATAATTTACAGAAAGGCTTGAATCTCTTACCATGGTTTTTGTTTTTAAATTTCGCACAAAGCTACACGAGGGCTATCTGCGATAGCAGTCCCTAATTTAGCAGTGTAAGACTAGAGAGAAGGCAGCTAGTCATCACCACTTACCGCCAACTCTTGAGCTACTCTTTTACCAAAGAATAATGGGATTTACCGTCACATTATAACACCCCACGGCTGAAAGGGCGAGCATGTTTGGTGTGACGGAGATTCAAACCTGGGACCCTCGGATTACGAGTCGAGTGCCTTATCCACCTGGCCATGCCAGACCAGTTACTCAGGTGATGTTGCATTCAACATTAAATCGTTTTTAATTTTTTAAAATTAAAGTAATGATTATTCTTAAATTTGAATACTGAATTTGATTTGACCTGTGAAGATTTAATTGCTTATTCCATGTACTGCAACAAGTATGGCTAAGATCGTTTTGGAAAAATAAGCGGGAACATATGACGATTCATAGAGGTAAGCCTAATTTACTTTATGTATGCCAGTTTTTTGATGATGTTTGAAACCTTTTCAAGAAACTTTACCCACCAACCCTTATGATGTTTTGTAGTGGAATGTTATATATCCATGGCATATAAAAGTAAAATATTTCGTGCCAATCACTTTCAAATAATTGCGAAGTGTCACAACCCACTTTAACAGATATCAATACATATTTTATTTTTGTGTTCATTATTTAATCACATGACCATGTATATCTGATTATGAATTATTAACATATACAAAATAATAAAAGTGATCTTGCCATCTTTTATATAACATTAACTTATGCCATAACACTAGATGATCAATAATATGCTATTAAATTTATTTATAAGACCAACTAAATTTGATAGAAATAAATTGATATTCCTCTGTGGTTTCATAATTTAAACTAAAGATGACTAACGAGTTACAAATTAATTTTACTGCTTTAAAATTACAGTCAATGATAAGATAACACATATTAAATGATTTATATAAACACAGCGTTCTCTGATTGTCGTTTAAAAGGTGCAGGAAAACCGATTATTTGTGATTTTACAACATATGTACAGTTTTCGAATGGTTCAAGCCTATATAGTTTATTTGTTTGATTTGTAATTTCGTGCAAAGCTACGTAAGGGTTATCTGCACATAGTTGTTTCCAAGTTTGAGCTAACACAGGAAAAGCAGATAGTCAACAATACTGATCGGCAACTCTTGAGATACTCGAAACTGATTAAATATAAAATTTTGAAGGAGAATGGATGGTATAGGATGATCTAAGGAAAATATAATAATATTTTGCTTGCAGAGAGTGAAAAAGATTTTCACATTCTGAGAGTCGCGAATTCGATACCCCGTTACATGCTCGCCCTTTCAGCCGTGGGAACATTATATGTGCAGTCAGTTCCACCATTCGTTGGTAAAAAAGTAGCCCAAGAGCTGGCGGTGGATGGTGATGATTAGTTGCCTTCCCTCTAGTCGGCTAGCGCAGACAGCCTTCGTGTACCTTTGCTAACGTCCAAAGTTAATTCTCTGAAGTTAAATGATTTGCAATGTTCGAAATTTATAAGCGTTCCTGGTTAATTATCTGGAATTTTGTGATCAATATTTAATAAGCGTTTATAACAATTATACCTTCCAAAAATTATAGTATACAGACTGTAGCAAACGAACAATTTCATTAAACTGTTTCTCGGCTAGATTTTGTACCAATGAAGCGAGATTCTCGAACGTTCAACGGTATTTGAAGACATGCTAGTATTTTCGCAAAACTTATGTTGTTCATTCTTGCTCTTGAGAATGTTATGCACAGTTAGAGAACAAGCGAGATTTGTGCAATACACGTCGCATGCATCAAACTGAAACAAACGTTTTAAAATAAATGTATAACAGTAAATCAATTACTTTGTACGTTGAAGTTTTATGCTTGTTTTAGTGATCAGACAATTAAATGTTATTTTCAAAACAAGTATGTTACCGTTCAGGCATTGAGAATATTTTACACAGATTTTGAAAATGAAAGCACCATATTTAAATACAAATAGAAGGGGGGAATAATATCTTCGTAATACAAGTTTTTCTATCCAAATTAATTGGCTAGGTGGTTAAGGCGTTCGACTCGTACTCTGAGGGTCGCGGGTTCGCATCCCCGTCGCACCAAACATGCTTGCCCTTTCAGACGTGGGGGCGTTATAATGTTACAGTCAATCTCACTATTTGTTGGTAAAAGCGTAGCCCAAGAATTAGTGGTGGGTGGTGATGACTAGCTGTCTTCCCTCTAGTCTTACACTGCTAAATTAGGGACTGCTAGCGCAGATAGCCTTCGAGTAGCATTGCGCGAAATTAATAAAAAACAAACAAACCAAATTAATCTCTCCTAATTCATACAGAATGTTCACCCAAATTTTGATAATACGTGGTTAACAGGTTTGCAAGCATTCTACTAAGTACAGCTATGGTTATATGTGTACACAAAATATACTAACGCAGTTAGGGTACAGATCTAGAGTAACCTTTAGCCTAAAGTGTTGTTATAACACACACACACACAGTAAGGTTTACATAGCTTGTCAAACTATTTACATTCGAATTTTCAAATTTAAACTACAAAAAATACTCAATAACCGAGGAACTTGAAATTGTTTCAGGTAAGTTTAGAGCAAATTCATCTACAAGACTTTGGTCGTCGGAGGCCAAAGGTACAATTAGATCTCAAATTGGTGAAGAGGTGACAAGAGCCATGAGTTACTAGTTTGTACTTGAAAAACTCGGAGCCATTTCACAAGCCACTATACCACGAATAAAAATGTAAAATTAATGTCAAACTTTACTAAACTTAATAATTTAGTTGAATCGTTTGTATAGAATTTGAAACTATTTGAACGTTACATGATAAGAAATCTTAGTTAAATGACGCAGGTGTTACCTGATCTAATGGCAGAACTCTAGAATTATTATAGTTTGTTATTACACATTATTAAAGAGGATTGTTGCTATTAGACGAATATACATAATACTTGTATTTAGTTAGTGTCAATATTAATATAGGACAGAAACGTCAAGGCTAAATATTTTACTATCAGATTTATTACATGATTACCTTTTTATATGACACGCAAAGTATAAGTTAAACGAAGACATTATGAACATCAGGGAGTGTAGTCACGTGCGTAAACATAGAGTATACATAATCCAATCAGTTGTATGGTAAGTGCTGTATACATAATATAGTTGACGTGAACACTTCTAAACGATGTATATATAACCTTTCACAGCCTTTGAGTATAAAAAAATAAACTTATGCACGGAACATACACGAATAATAAGCAGTTAGCCGTATGTGAAAACTGGCATACAAATTAACACTTGAATAAGCAGAACCACTAACGTAGAATTGTAGTATTCACCAACAAACGTGTACGTCAGTGCTACATTACTATATTATTCAAAATTTATTGATGATATACAATTAAAAAATAACGTGTTTAACAGGTACATTTCAGTGTTATTACAGAAGTGAAAGTTTTCGACAGACTCTCAAATTTTTTCTAAAGTATCTCAAAAACATACGGCAAAAGGTAAAAGAAACCACCATAATTTAGACATTTCTGAAACTAAAGGAGGAAAACATAAGATTGTATAATGTTTTTCATTTTTTATAATGAGATAATTTTCTGACAAAAGATTGCTGGGTTAGGGCAAAGTAAATTGCATGAGTGTAATCAAAGATAGACAATATTACTGTTTAACAAACTAAAGAAACATCACTGATTGGTAGTACCGGATATTTTCATTTAAAATTTTCGTACAAGAAAAAGGTTTTTAATATTATAAAAGCTGCGATTTGCCTTCAAAATGCCAAATTTAATCTTAGCTGAGGCGTTGTTTTCCTTTTTAACTTGTTCACAAGAATAACTCTTTAGATAGATGAAGTGTGACGTGGAGCTGGGAAAACACAATTTTATTAACACACACAGTGTTTTAGTAACACTACTATGACGTGTCTTGTGGTGATTCTGAGAGGATTCTGAAAATTTTGTGATGTTGGTAAGTATCTCCGTAATGGTAAGTAAGACCTTGGACTTAACTGTCTCTTTTCTACGAAAAATAAATTCCGCGGGTAATATGTGAAAGCATATTTTATTACTACAAGTAGTTGCAACCGTTGTGACCACTAGATGATTCAATACTTTTAACTTAAAAGCAGGAGCGTATAAAACATAAATAAAGTGGTAAGTGTATATGTTTAATTTATGTCAATCACGCTGTGGAACTATTATATATTTTTTTCTCTGAAGCATCATGTAAGTAACAATACATAAAATCTAATAACCAACATTTTAAAACATGAAAAATGCTGAGGGTTCAAAACTGCTTCTTGAGTTTGTACATAAGTTTAAAGACATTATTTTAAACCGTCTTTGAATATGCAGATGAGGAAGTAACGTTTTAACAACAGGCAATATAAGGTTGTGATGGAACGTCATACATTAGAACTACATATCTACCAAGATGCCATCAAAAAATTAATCGCTTATGAGAAGGGTATACAAGCTCTCTTCCTGACACAACATATTTTCAAACTTAAATGATAAGGATGTGTCAAAGTTTCCATATTGTGTATGTATATTCTCTCTATTTAATGGCATAACAAAGAAATACGGACGAACCTAAATTAGAACCATCCAGAGAAACACAACCAATGGGTGTTATCTTACTTGTGGTAAGCAGAGAGTAGCGTTTTATAACAGGCGAAAATCCATGAACATAAAGAGATCCGTGACAAAAGCTGTCCACGTGTACCATGAAACAGTACAAAAATCAAACCATGAAATGTTTCTGTGTGGGAAAGAGATACGAGTCACATTTCAGCCGTGGGGGCGTTATAATGTGACGGTCAATCCACTATTCGATGGTAAAAGTGTAGCTCAAGAGTTGGTGGTGAGTGGTGATAACTAGCTGCCTTTCCTTCTAGTCTTACACTGCTAAATTAGGGACGGCTAGCGCAGATAGCACTCGTGTAGCTTTGTGCGAAATTCAGAAAACAAACAAAACAATTACTAAATTTTTTTCAAAGATAGGATATGATAAGAGAGAAGTAAGTTTGGCCTTCTGATTTGTATCTTAGTAGAGCAAGAAAATATGAGACTCCAAATTTAGGTTGTCTTAGCGATGTCTATTCTATAAATGAATATTGTGCATGGTAATACAAAAGCACGAATAGTGACTGAAGGTTGGTACAAATTGTGTAATTCAGAGCAACGTAGTGATGCACAGAAATGAACACTGTTATTTAAATATTTCCTTTTGAAATAAAGAAAGTGAACCTTAAATATCATTAACATTTGAATTCTAACTACATTTCGACACCAAGTTACATTCAGAAATTATTAAAACAAGTTTATTATCTTGAAATGCATTCATAATAAACTTGGTTTATTAAGCTTTGAGTGCAACTCTGTAAACACTTGTGCCATGAGTACTTCGATTCTTGCTCAACACACAATGGACTGATCGGTTAACTTTACATTATGTTTGTTTGTTTTAGTATAAAGCTAAACAATGGGTTATCTGCAATATGTCCAGAAGAGACAATCAAATCTCAGATTTTAACTCTGTGAATCTGTAAAATAACTGTTAAATCATTGACTACACACTTAAATTTAATAACAAAAATAAAAACTTGCAGGCCCTCCTACAGGTGCAACCTCGAAAAATCAGTTCCTCTTTGTCTAAAACTATCGGGTGTATTCTGCTTAAATTTGTAATATAAATATATAAGAGATTTTTGTTAACACTTTGTAAACGTATAAGACATTCTTAGAATAAGATAAGTATACATAATAATACGAAACTTTTATAATTCCTTTAGAAAAATAGAAAGGATGATTTAAAGAAACACAGTTATTTTATTAAATTGGGATCACGTTTGAAAACAGGTTGGTATTTTAAAACAGTTATACAATCAATAATATAAAACAATAAAATATTATAAAAATAAATTGTTAACGCATAAACTATTTTAGTTAACTTTAAAAAACTATAGACGGCACCCCAGTCACATTATATATATAGAACAAGAATCCAAGCTACCTTATTGCTAGCTAAAGTAACAAGACCTATCGAAGATAAAAATCTTTTTAGGCCTCCCTTTTGTTCATGAAGTTGCGCTTTCAGACGGCTAATTTCATTCATACAATTTTTTGCTATCAACTCGAAATTTTACATCAAATTCGTTGTGAATATTGTTGAAAGTGTTGTTTAAGGTTGTATACTTAATTTTCTTAAAAACATTGTTACACAGAAGACACACTGGTTTATTATCTGCTTCAATCATTACAAATTTTAACTCCAAACTTTCATTAAGTTCTTGTTTCACGTTTTCCAGTTACGCACCATTCTCTTTTCGGCAGTAATGTCAGAATGAATTAAATTTTCTTTATTTTCTGAGTGTTCACTATCATCTGGATTCTTTCGTTCTCGAATTATCCACTTATCCACATCATGGGATTAAAAATAAAATATATTTAAACACTTGAAAGTTGCAGAATAAAAATAAGTTTGCAAACGCATGCAAGACAATGCATACTCGATAACAATCATTTAAACCAGACTGACGTTACAAAATTGGCAGAGTCTGTGGCAGTAATGAAGCGAGCGACATTAGTGATGACGTGAGGCAGTGCAATTTCTGATTACCAAATTTGCTATAAAAATAAATGATGGAAAAATTGATTTCTAAACTCGAGCTGGCCACAAATGTGCTAAACACTTGCCACCTGTGGCCAGTGGCCATGGATTTGTCCACCCCTGTTCTAGAATGATCGTTAAGACTCTTACGTCGCAATTGGTCTAGAGAAATCTGTAGCCAGTGGTTGTCAACACTTATTTCAAAGTACATGTGACTTTTTCTGAACAAATCTATACGTGATGGAGAAAATGGGTATCGTTTTCGGATTCATCGTACAGTAATTACTGAATAACATGTGAAAATTTCAATAAAACCAAATCATCGCAGTCTTGTGTAATTGGATAGAAAATACTATTAACTAGCTCATGATAAGCATAGCATGATGTATTTACTATAATAAGGTATATATATATTGTGACACAAAACCTACACAATATCTCTAGTTAAATGACGTAAAACAAATATTCTTTGAACAATATACATAACTATTTTATTGCATGTTACACAGTTTAACCACCCCCTTCATAAGCTAAAACATTAAAAATGTTGAGTTTTCTTCACTAAAGACAAAGCAACAATTCATTTAATAGATTTTCAATACACTTTCTGTAAGTTGATCTTTGTATCTCAGAACGGCTGGTATAGTTATTAACACTATTTGATAAGCAGAGAACAACGTTTCGACCTTCCTAGGTCATCTTCAGGTTAACAAAGAGAGTTTGCAACTGATTGTTGCTGGACGCAGTCTCAGGGACGAGAGTATAAAAGGGTACAGAATTGTAGGAGGCGTTGCAGTTGGATGTTAGGTTATCAATTAGTATAGGTATAAAGGTTTTCCCGTATATTGGTTTAATTTTGGTTTTAGTTGATGTTTAAGTAGGACTTCTTTGATTTTACGTTTGTTTATTTTTGTTTCCTTACTTAGTATCTGGGAGTTTTCTGTAGTTATGATGTGTTTATTTGATTTTCATTGTTCAAAAACATGTGAAGGTGGTTTCCTGTGTTCTTTGAATCTCGTTTCTTATTTTTTTTTGCTTGTTTCTCCAGTATAGAAGTCATGGCAGTTGTTGCATTGTATTTTATAAATTATGTTGGTTTTGTGTTTGTCATTGTAGTTTTTACATAATACAGACTTTAATTTTGTACCTGGTTTCTGAAAAATTTGGTGTTAACTGAAATGTTGTGTTTTATTATACGTTTTTTTCCAAATGTTGGTTACTTTTTTGCTGGTGTCGGGAACATATGGTACGCAGCAGTCTAAGGTTTTGTAGTTTGTTGCATCTTGGGGCTTAATGTTGTTTATTTGTTGTTGATCTAGGTGTGTGCGTATAAGTTTTTTATGGGTTTTTGAGGACATTTGTTGATGTTAATGAAATGTTGTTTTATTTTATTTTAACGTCAGTTTTATCGGGTGAGCATAAATTTGTGGCTGTGTTTATTTGGTTTCTTAATATGTTGAGTTTTTATGTTTCATGTGCTGAGTCTCAGGGAAAGTATAATCCAGTATGGGTGATGTTTCTCGTCATCAAGAATACGTTGACCTTTGCATATTGCCAGCATATGTGCAACCACATGTCCTTCCTCTGCTCCTGCCTATCTGGCATATGTTTTATTCAACTTAAACACATTCTTACATTTGCGAAGTTTTCCTCACTTGTTGATACGGTACCAGCAAATCTAATATATTTCCATAATGCTAAACTAAAGAGCAACAAATGGCTTTGAATTTTAGGTACTTGAATTTCATCTTAACATAACCATTTTCCAATTTGCTGAAATTAACCGATTTTGTATGTCTGACAATACTCACTTCTAGGTCCGGCATGGCCAGGTGGATTAAGGCGTTCGACTTGTAATCTTTAAACAAAGGATGTAATAAAAGAATGGTGCGTTGAGGTTCACTAAATCCATGTCATGAAACTTATTGTAATTGACAATAACTATTTGATATAGCAAAATTCACTAACTTTATTTACATGTATGTAGGGGCAGGGGAGAGTCATTTGGGCAAATTGTTTCCTCGCTTCGGGCAAAATAGGAAATAGAGTAATTTTATTTTCAGAGGTTAAGAAGACTGCATGCCACCGAAGTTAATGCTTCACATTCCATGATGTACAAATTCTATTTTAGTGTGGCCCAGCATGGCCAAGTGGTTAAGGCACTCAACTCGTAATCTGAAGGTCTCGGGTTCGAACCCCCATCAAACTAAACATGCTCGTCCTTTCAGACGTGAGAACGTTATAAGATGACAGTCTATTCGTTTGTAAAAGAGTATCCCAAGAGTTGGGGGTAGCTGGTGATGACTAGCTGCCTTCCCTCTAGTCATACACTGGAAAATTAGAAACGGCTTGCGCAGATAGCCCTCATGTCGCTTTGAGGGAATTTCAAAAAACAAACAAACAATTATAAATGTTTGTT
This sequence comes from Tachypleus tridentatus, assembly GCF_004210375.1. NCBI lineage: Eukaryota > Metazoa > Arthropoda > Merostomata > Xiphosura > Limulidae > Tachypleus > Tachypleus tridentatus. Next base: position 33,887,103 of record NC_134834.1, read on the forward strand.
TTGAATTTTGCACAAAGCTACTCGAGGGCTATCTGTGCTAGCCGTCCCTAATTTAGCAGTGTAAGATTAGAGGGAAGACAGCTAGTCATCACCACCCACCGCCAACTCTTGGGCTACTCTTTTACCAACGAATAGTGGGATTGACCATCACATTATAACGACCCCACGGCTGAAAGAGCGAGCATGTTTGGCGCGACGGGGATGCGAACCCGCGACCCTCAGATTACGAGTCGCACGCCTTAACGCGCTTGGCCATGCCGGGCCAATACAATTATAAATGTAATAGGTTTAGCATTTATATCTGACAGCAAGTACATTAATTATATTCCCGTTTCGCCAGCTTTATCCGTAAATTAATTCACTCGTGTTTTATGATTGACGTTTGTAGTCAACAAGAATGTAATTAAACTATCATCACACCTAAAACCATCACTTACACTTTTTATTATTTTCTGCAAATTTTTACTGTAGATTATCTTTTATACCAAGCAATACTTTCTGTTAAAATCTTATAGAGGACAATACAAAATTGTTCATTCGATCTTGTATGATGGATTTAATATTTTGGAAACATTACAAGTTGATAATTCCATAATTGTGACTGTTAGCGGAAGAAAAGGTATTTGTGTTATAATTACCTGACTATATTAAAGACAATATCCGGAAAAAAAATCAACGTTATACCACTTTCACACACATTATACCTCAAGTCCTTCTTAGTCAACTTTCTGTGATCTATAATTTGAGTTTATGTAAACACACAGATTAAAGAAAGAAAGAAAGAAAAAATTAATGTTGATTACCGAGATACTAATCAACCAGTACTTGTTATTCCTGTTATTATGTGCTCATGTTTCTCTTATTGGACATAAATGTACAGCTTAAAATGTACGGTTTTGATGTTAAGAAGAAACTGTAATCAGTTCGTTATAACGAGAAACACGCTTGAAGTAAAAAACGTATCTCAGGACGGCTGATATTAATTAGTATTAACACTTTCACTGAGGTCATCTTCAGGTTAACAAAACCTAAAGAGGTCGAAACGTTGTTCTCTGCTTTATTGGTAAAAGTGTTAATACCCATATCAACTGTCCTGAGATACACTTTTGTAATCAATTCGAAAAAGGCTCAGGTATTTTCATTCTATTGGCCTGGAATACACCAGAAAGTCGCGAAAGTTTGTGTTAAAAGCAGAATTCAGGAAACTGAATGTTATGTCTTAGTCGCCACACTATTACAGACACACTTTATAATTGTAAACGCAGTATAGCTATAACATAAATAAATGACAAAAATCACACGTATAATTTATTTTTTAATTCGTTTGTTGCAATGTATGCTTTCTATACGATGTACCTGATGAACGGATATCCACTAACACACTTTTCGGTATCAGTATGTCTGTGCATTTATACGCTTCTAACGGTAAACTAGCAGGTCACATGATTAGTCTTGTGTTTTTTATAAAGACAAAACTTTTGAATAGTCTGTCTGTGCTTTGCCCACCATCTGCTTTAAAACAGGCTTTTAATGTTATCAGATTTCAGATTTTCGACTTAACCATTTCAACTGATACATGGTTTGTCTCATTCTAGAGAGTCATTTTAATTGTAAATTCGCCCCGGCATGGCCAAGCGTATTATGGCGTTCGACTCGTAATCCGAGGATCGCGGGTTCAAATCCCGGTCGCACCAAACATTCTCGCCCTTTCAGCCGTGAGGGCGTTATAATGTGACGGTCAATCCCACTATTCGTTGGTAAAAGAGTAACCCAAGAGTTGGCGGTGGATAGTGATAACTAGCTGCCTTCCCTCTAGTCTTACACTGCTAAATTAGGGACGGCTAGCGCAGATAGCTCTCGTGTAGCTTGGAGCAAAATTCAGAAACAAACAAACCCTTTTTGACTTTCAAGAAGACTGTATTTTATTTCTATTATTTAAAGTTACGTAGAAAAAGAGAAAGCACTTCTTACTTGTTTTACTTATTCAAACTCCCATCGTTAGATAAAATAAATTTGTTTAGTAACACTCCCACTACTTCTTTGCTCGTAGGGTCACGGGTGATACACAGGGAAAACCCTGTGTATTCTCTATCGGCACATACAACATGAGAGAAAATTTTAAGCATCACCTTAAATCAAAACTATTAAATATATCTAGTATTTAATTCATTTTTTTGTGAAACTAAAAAAACAAGAAAAAAAAGACTGAATAACGCGATTCTCATTCCGTGTTTACAAATATTAACACTAGATGTCGTGAACATAAATAATTCCTACCTTGTCATTTAACTCTCGTATATCAGTGTCAAGGCGATATTAGAAAACTTAACGAAAACATAAACTAAGGATACCATTTTAAACAATTTCAATACATTAAGATTACTAACATAATTAAAAAGAAATTTAATTAATATAACAAATTTGGTTTTGTGTCTCGCCTTTAAAACACAACAAACCTCAATAGTGCGAAGAATGGTAAAAATGGTTTTCTAACGTCTTTCTGAAACACAAATTTAAGTGTGGTTATGGTTTTATAGTAAAATATATCATAATGTCAAAGGCAAATAGTTGCTAATTAATTCGAAAAGTTGATTGTGGAATTATTTTAAGATGATAGAGTATAGGATATATTAATGAATTCCAACTGACAGAAACAAGTTTTACGTTGTAATGAATAATACCTTTATGGTTTTGGTAGATTGGTTGTTGAATTTTGAGCCAAAGTATTTGACACGGAAGACAACACAATTACTGACACTCTGATTTACGAACAAATAGTGATACTGACTGTCGTTTTATAACACCTCACTGCCAAGGGAAACGAGTACGTTTGGCAACGGCTTTGATTCCGCAATTTACAAGCCAACTTTGCTCTAATTATCAGGTTAACGTTGCAGAAACAACAGTATGAAAAATTATGTGAAGCTTATAGAGTAAACTTGGTGGAGCTAAATGAAATGGTATATACTAATTTATGTTTCATTTTCATGTTTTAACAGAATGATAGACGTGATCTAAGATTAACTTCAAGTCACTTGTTAAATAGGAGCCATGACCTGTATATTTATTTCTGTAATTACACTCATTTGAGCTGCAAACAAGTTTTTTATCCAGAAAGAAGGAGAAAAAGACTTGTATTCCATTTAAAGTCTTTCTATGTACATTTCACGCCTCAGCATTCTATTAGTTAAAGTCGGAACAGATCGAAAGAAAGTCCATTATTTATCATACCATTTCTATTGGTTTATAAGTAGTCATAGACCCATGGTTAGACTGTATAACAGAGGGCAATTAAACCGGTTTATGTCTTCAATAAAGTGTTGTGGTAAATATAAATATCACGTAAACTATGGATGCGTAAAAATGCCATTTGACTCCCACAAGTCTATAACCCCAGAGTCCTTTCATTCAATACCAGAATTCGTCAGTAGGGTGGTACAATGAAAAATAAGTGTGTTCTGAAACTCGATTTATATGTGTCGCATAATACTTTAAATGTTACAGGTTACAACTGAAAGCTGGCAAAGTATCGTAAACAAGTAGACTTGTTCTTTATAATTAATGTGCTGTGCGATGTTCAATTCTACAGCATCATTCAACATTCAGCTACAACATCTTGAAACTTTATGGACACAGTGATTGAGTTTTCACAATTTTCTTATACCTCCATACATATGCTTGTGCATTAACAGATATAGACAATTTGGTGGTGGTGACTAACAGATTAAGAGTATTCTTAGATTAAAGAATGTTAAGTCTAAATTAGGTTTCATAAAACTGTGTAGGAAATTATGCGTAGTGGTTGTTGAAAGACAAAAGAAAAATGTCGAAGGTAAAACCGTTAATAAATTAACTACAGATATATATATGTATATTAACATATACTCTTGTCTATACAACGTTTCGAGCAATGCCCTTTCCAGGTATCGCTAACCAAACAGTATATTTGCTGATGTTCAGCAAAATTATACTTAAGAGACTCAAGTAGGTTATTAGCAGAAAATCCTAGAGATACAATAAGTTGTAACACACAAAATACAGTGGCCAGACACCTCACTTATTTAACTAATGTATAATACTAAAATTTGAATTATAATTTACAATTTGAAACCAAACTCATCTATTTTGAATTTCGAGCAAAGCTTTACGAGGGTTATCTCTGCTAGACTTTCCTACTTTAGCAATGTAAGACTAGAGGGAAGGCAATTAGTCATCACCACCCACTACCAACTCTTGGACTTCTCTTTTACCAGAGAATGGTGGGATTGACCATCAAATTTAACACCCCCCCCCCCAGTTGAAAGGGCCAGCATGTTTGTTGTGATGAGGATTCAAACCTGCAACCCATGGGTTATGAATTGAGTGCCTTAACCACCTGATTTGAAATTAGTGTTTTGAAGAAAACGTTTAATGAAAAATTTTGTGGTAAGTAAATTTTTCTTATCCAGCTTTCATCATTGAGTCATAGAAATTGAAATGAATGTTATGATATTAAGCTATTCAGTAGACATGTGTTATCTGAATATGTATTTTCACCACCTTAGTTTCAAACTTCCAAAAGGAGTATGTACAAAATTGTTGTTGTTTTTTTGTAATCATTTTTAAATAATACAAAATCATAAGTTATTTTATCCATACTACAAAATTCCATTATAACTAATCATGATAATCATTATAACTAGAGCAAAGCTTTACGAGGGTTATCTCTGCTAGACTTTCCTACTTTAGCAATGTAAGGCTAGAGGGAAGGCAATTAGTCATCACCACCCACTACCAACTCTTGGACTTCTCTTTTACCAGAGAATGGTGGGATTGACCATCAAATTTAACACCCCCCCCAGTTGAAAGGGCCAGCATGTTTGTTGTGATGAGGATTCAAACCTGCAACCCATGGGTTATGAATTGAGTGCCTTAACCACCTGATTTGAAATTAGTGTTTTGAAGAAAACGTTTAATGAAAAATTTTGTGGTAAGTAAATTTTTCTTATCCAGCTTTCATCATTGAGTCATAGAAATTGAAATGAATGTTATGATATTAAGCTATTCAGTAGACATGTGTTATCTGAATATGTATTTTCACCATTTTAGTTTCAAACTTCCAAAAGGAGTATGTACAAAATTGTTGTTGTTTTTTTGTAATCATTTTTAAATAATACAAAATCATAAGTTATTTTATCCATACTACAAAATTCCATTATAACTAATCATTTTTATTAAGTAAACTGTATCTGTTCTAAAAAAAAGTTTTGAACATCCCCCTTTCTTCATGAGATTATAACAACAACAACAAGAAAAAGACAAGTTTACTTGTGAATACACTTTGCTAAGGCTGAGAAATTGTGCAGGGGGAACTGTGAACTTTTGACTGGTTATGCTGATTTCTCCAAGCCAGTTCCCTTGGCTGTGGTTTTGCTAGATAGTAGATAGGGATAGTGGGAATCTCCTTAATCCATTCATGCACGTCACTAATCAGATGATGAGACATTTGGCTAATCATTGAAATTAAATTTTCATGTAGCCATGCTTTATTCTCTTTAGAAAGCACACTAGCTGAGCTAGTGCTCAGTTTATTAAACTAAGCCTCAGATTGACCTTAATGTGTGGTATTCAAATACAGTAATGCCTATAACACATTTATAAGTAGCTGCAAAATACAAATCCATAAATGTTTTGCACGGAATTGTTTCAAACATGAACAATAAGAAATCCAATCTAATATCATTGTGCAATCACCAAAGTAATCATTATCAAACATTAAACCTAAGTCTCCATCCAGCTACTGTCTTATAGGTTTCTTAGGACCACAACAGGCTCAGGGAGAATTGAACAAGAAGATGTGTAGATAAAGATGAAATCAATAACTTTAATACATATTCCACACTGTTAATTCTAACTCTGAACCTAGTGCACTGTACTACAGCCCATTTCATAGTAAGGAAGTACTAATTATTGTAATGATTTAAAATGGCCTCACTTCAGGATGAAATGACAATAAAAACACAACTACAAGTGTTACAGCACAATAGATGCTGCATATAATGTTTGCCTAAAATAAAAGATCAGTATTCATATAAGACTTGCATCTGATTTACATAGACACTTTAGCTGCATTTAAAAAGTATGTAACAACAGAAAATGTAACATACTAAATAAAATAAGCAAAAAATTAAAAATGTGAAGTGTTAAAACTATGAATCAAAACCAATTTATGAAAACAATTAAAATTTATCATACATCTGGAATGGCTGCTGCAGACTTACTACATGCAGTGAAATATTAAACTACTTATGTACGACCAAACTGCTACCAAAAAATAATTTTCTGATCATGAGTTCATCAGTAACTAAAACAGTAAAAACCAACATTTGTGTGAACCTCAACAGACACAATTACAATGTTCATCATGAACTAGATTCTTTTTATAAATCATTAAATCATCATGATGCACAAGCACACAGAAATGAACTGAAAACTGCTGAGAATGATATATATGACATCGATGAAATAACTTTGTTGAGGACCAGTATTTTGTAGAATACAATCACGTTTCAGTTGTAATACATTATATTTTACGTATATTTATATATATACATATTATTATTATTACTGTCTACAAATAAATCTTGAAATATCAATTCTCATAGAGCACAGAACATTAAGTAAAGAAACACAGAAAAACAATGATCTTTCCTTCTTAATGAATGTGTACTCACTTTCCACATTTTGCAACATTTTACAACTGGAGTATGTAAAAAATTTTCATGTTTTATATACACATATTGTTATAAAGAACATCATAGGTTATATTTAAGTACCACAGATTTCTAGTGTAATTAATAATTCTTATTAATTAAAGTGTATTTATGTCTAAAAATATTTTTCAAACATCATTCATCTTACCTTTCCTTGTGAGTTTTCAACAACAACAAAAATGGATCTACTCATGAGGACACTTTTCAAAACCTAAAATACCACGTGGAAAATACTGAGCTTTTAATTGGTTATAAAGATTTCATAGAACAAAGTAAGAATGTGTAAACAATCATTTCCAAAAACCAAAGAAATGGCCAGATTAACTTTTTTGATTTTCTAAATATAGTAATATTTCAGAAAATAGATAAGAAAGGAGGTTTTTTTAATTTATATTCTAGCTTGTCAAAATTTGGTAATTTAAATTTCTATTTGTTAAAAAGTATAAAATTTGCCTTTGGACATCAGAAATATAATTTAAATAAAGAAGCATTTAGTATAGTACATGACAAACAAAATTTGATATTTAGGAATTTGTTTTGATATTTATTTTTTAAATTAATTAATTATTGTGTACTATTACATTTGAATTACATGCTGCCACATGCATTCACATATATTCATAAAATAATGGTTCAATAAAATTTTGAATGTAAATCAACAAGTGTGATAACACCCTCTGACCCCTACACATAGTAATAGGGTTAAGAAGGTGTAGAATGAAACAAATACAATTACTAGTATAAAATAATAAATAACATTCAAGCCACCAGAAGTAATACTTAAAGATTATATATGCTATTGCACTGTTGTAACATGCATTGTGAATGCACTGTCTTCATATACTGTATGGTTTATGGAAAACATGCATGAAAGAGTGGTGTGCGTTAGACATGAAAGCTTTTTTAATAGCATCTTTTGCAAGGGCAACAATGCTGCAGACACACAAAACTTGGTTTTGGTAAATACCAGCAAAATCATGTAAACAATAAAGGCAATAAATACATATTTTAATTGTAGCAGTAACTTGGTTGTTCAACCACATAATACTATTGTATTAATTCACCACATGTAGGTGTGTGAATTTCTACACATTACATGTGGCATTTAGAGCATAATGAAAGCTAATCACTAAGATGTTACTGACTAGTCATAGCATATCATTAGTTGAAATATATCATGCAGACTCTCCCTTCCGTGTCACACAAAGAGATATCTATGAATGGGTTAACATTCAAAGAGTCATATCCATAGTTTCATGAAATAGTTGTATTGTACTTTACACTTCCTTGTGTATGTAAAACTTTATTGTTGTAAGATGTAGAAGCTACTTCTCTGAATACTTGTAATCTGATTTGGTGAGTGATCAATTAAAGAGAGGGAATGGATATGGTCAGATTTATATGATTGCTAGGCAGAGCTAGCAGCAGTGCATGTGGAACTTGTACATGCTTGGAGCATGGTTTAGTTGTATTTTTTTAAATTAAAGTGTGATGAAAGGCAAGCTATATTGCCCACATTAAGCTAGAATAAATTTGTGTCTAAGAGAAATAATCTCAGATTTAAAGAACAATGGAAAACATCAAGAATCGTTATAAATTTGTACTGGCACATCTGTCTTAAGTAATGTTGTACTAATATTAAGAGTTGTATATTAGTTATTTACCTTTTTCTAAATTTGAATCAGGAAGAGCAAGATAGTTGTGCTATATTTTCTATCCATTTTCTTTGTCATGTAGAAAATTAAATTTGATAACAGTCGTTTGCTTAGATGTTATCATTTTATAATATGCATAGTTTAGTGTACATTCGGTTAGATTTGATTAGTATGTAGCTTACCTAGTTGCAGCCAACAGTATGTAATATTCCACAGTTTTAAAATGTATATGGATGAGTGCAAAGTGAATTGTTTCAATTTGACTGTATACACAATGTGTAGTTATTCTTAATTTACTGTACACATGACAACCATGTATATACCTTTTCATAACTTGTAATGACTACGTACACTACTGTAAACAGTATTTTGCATGTGATTACGTGAGTTCAGACTACATAACTTTAAAATAAAATTCCAAGACAGACATGTATATAGTTAAAGTTTAAAATCAACTGTATTATGGTTATCTGTTTATTTTCATTTACCTCTGCACAAACAAATTGTGTGTAAAACATCAGCAGATATTTACAACAATGTTATGACAATAACTTGACACATAAATGTACAGTTATAGTAATATTGTCTTACATGACATATTTTAAACTTGAAGTGACATAAACAAACCATGTTATTTAAGGTATAATGAACATTAAAATTTTAGCACATACGTAACCTCTTAACATTAGGTTTAAGTTAGTTTTACTTCTGTTTAGCATTGTTTTGACCAGAATTGTATATTTCTACTAAATAGGTTTGCCATGTATTTTTATGTAGAATGAGCAGGCTTGATAAGTGGTGACCTTCAAGTCATTTGTTAAAAATGGTATGGGGTATTATCCATATTAATGTTTAGAACTCTGTTCTTTCTTGTGAGTGTGTTTAACTGTTGGTTATTGTGGAGGAGTGAATTTGAACTTGAGTTCAAAAAACAAAATAGGTTAATGCAATATTCTTGATGTAAGAAATAGTTTTATAATGAACTTTACAAAATCATCCTGTTTACTAAGATTGTGGGAGTTTTAATATTTTCTTACAAAACAGTAAGAATGCTACTATATTTTTGTTTGAAATGTTTCTAGGGTCTTTTGCTTATAATACTGAACTGGTATCTCTCACTTTCTTAATATTTTCTTTAAATGTTGGCTATGATTAAATTTTTGTTTGTCATTCTTTGTATTACTTTTATATTGTTTTAATAATTTCGTATTGTGCTTTTTGCTGTTTTTTTTACCTCATGAATTGTTTGTACTGTCTTACTGTATGGGTATTGCAGTTTGTAATTTAGTCTACATATTGCTTGCTGCACGTGAAGAAGTGCCTACTTCAAGTTTTTCCATTTAAGAATTTTGTAAAGATTTATACTGAATACTATTCTGTTTTTCTCAAAGGTAATTTTTTTATAGGAACATTAAATGAATAGCAGTAAAATTTGTTAAACAGTTAACTTTCTTATAATTCTATATTTAACTGGAAAAGAAAAGCTATTCAAAGTTTAGGTGACTTGAATCTTAATTGTCCAGGAATTAGTAAAATGTTAAAAATAACTTGGGACTAAATTGAGATTTTGTGCTCAGAACAAGATTTAGTGTGAACAAAAGTGTATTTTTCTTATTTACAGAACTATAAGATTTTAAGCCTTTTTTACTGTGTGAATGGCCTTCAAGTTCAATTTTGCAGCTCCTAGTAGTCACGTCAGTGATGCTGAACAAGATTAATCTGAAGAAACCTGTGAAGGAAGAATCTGTCTATCAGAAGGAAAGGTACCAATAAACAGTGGAGGTGAAACTATGTGGGTAGAGGTGTCAGTCAGTCTACAGCACGTACACATTTGTCCATTTCTTTTTCTTTTTTTTTCTGTTTAGGCATGTTGCTATGTTAATTTTAGTTTTGTTGAGTTTTAATCAAAAATTTTAATTTTAATAAGTGATGAAGTTAAAGGGGTCTCAATAAAACTCGTAAATATTCTGTCATTAGCTGAATCACCTTTGACGTTACAGTCCCTCATCGATCCATTCTAACCCTTTAAATAACGAGAATCCAACAGGATACATACAACGTCAAGGACAGTGAAGCTTCGTAATTAATACATAAAAAATCAAACAAATCCATTCCAGAATCGAACAATATAAACCCAAATTGTATTTACCTACAACTTAAAATTAGGCTCTACACAAGTAAAAATCAGACCCTCACATTGTTACGAGGTTATCAGATAATTTAAGAGTGTCGCTCTCTGTTGACTGATTAAACAATCTCTGGTTCTGGGTAAAAATAAATATTTTATCATTTTACTGTCGTTGAGCTGAGCAACGCTATAAATAAATAAGAAGTCTTATGTCAATAATGAGTGAGAAGATAAACAAAAGAATTTAAATTAATTTTAAAAATGACAAATATGATTTTGCATTAAATCTTAAGAGTTGTTATTTACGTATCTTCCGGCTACAATTAAACCCCAGAGAAAAACAATCAATCTTTTGTTTGTATTAATTATTTTATGGCGAACGTGTCCTCAGTAGTTGTTATCAAAATGTTAATTTTGTCGGTAAAGGTTCTGTTTAGTAAGAGTCCGAGAAAATAACAATTAAGACAGTAGGAAAATTTGTATTTTCCTTATTAGGGAGGAAAACCGTACAACGTTTGGTTCGGTTTTCTTGGAATTTCGTGCCAAACTGCACGAGGGATGTATGCATTAGCTGTTCCTAATTTAGCAGTTAGGTTAGATAGAAGGTAATTAGTTATCAGTGCCCACCGCCAACTGTTGTGTAACTTTTTTTTACCGATAATGAATAATGGAATTGACCGTTACATCATAAATCCCCCACGGTTGAAAGGGGAGCATGTTTCGTGGGAAAGGATTCGAGTCCTCGTCCGCAGATTGCAAGTCGAGTGCCCTGACCATCTGGCCATGCCAGAACAGAGTGTTTGATAGTTATCAGTTACGTTACGGTCGTTATGTAACACAGAACTGTCGCAAAAAAACTGGTATGAAAACTGTGAAAAACAAAATTTAATATTATATCACGTTAGCAGTTTTTGTGTCTTAAATTTCAGGCAATGTTACCTGCACTAATGTCATTAATTTTGAAATAATAGAGGGAAGGTAGCTAGTCAACACCACTCACCATTAGGCTACTCTTATCACTTCAAATAGTGTGTTTGACTTTAACTCTTATAACGCATTAGAGTTGACAAAATGCAGAAATTTATATTAGAGTGCCATCTACTGGGCTGCACTCAAACTGTTGAAAGTGGATGTACTAACATTTTTAAAATTATTCTTGTAAATCAATAAATGTCGTGGAAAAATGCAGAAGTAAATTATTATTGTTTCTACATAAATGCTATATATGAATAGAGTGAATCAAAACTGTTCTTATAATTATGCGGTTAACGTTTGCAGAACAAGAAAAATGCAGTTTATTATCATAATTCGCATAATATAGATATGCAATAAAAAGCATGATTCTTTAAACAAAATTCCACCAAAACCACGATATTTGAGAAGGTAAATCTGAATATGGAGTGCCAGATTAATGACAATATGTAAGTCATATAAAGTAAATGCATGTACGTTTTTTTTTTGAAGCTTCAATTTGTTAAATAACAAACATGGAAAATCCTGGAAATGAACAATATATTAATAAAATAGCTAACACGATCTATTGAATATCATTTTTGTTAACTTTCGTTTTTGTTGTCGTTGTGAATAATTTGTATTTATAATTATGAAGTTATAGCAAGGCTATTTTAAGTTGTACCAAATCTGGTAATATCGACTCGACCAGAGACGAAACAACCAATCGTTGCACCTTATTATTCACCGTTCATTTACCGTTACACTAATAATATATTCACAGCTTAGAGTTCGGGGATGTTTTTCATAGATTACACAGATTCGAAGTCGGATCGCCAGCTCAGCGATCAAGCTTTACTTTCTTCTTTCCTTCATTTTTGTTAATACAAAATTAATTTCATTTGCTCATGTTGTCTATTAGATATTTTTCATTTGGGTTGCTAAACATAATGCGATAACTATGTGCTGCTAAACATGATGTGATAACTATGTGGTTTAAGAGACCACATTTAATGTTCATTATTTTAATTCAATAAAACATTCGAAAAGTTTTTTTTTGTTGTTGTTAAATAACTCCAACCTACCAAGGAGATATTTTATCATTTCATTTTCTGATGGGACAATGGTAAGTTTAAGGGTTACAACACACTCAAATCAGGAGGTCCATTTCCCGCGGTAAGCACAGCAGAAAGTAGTCCAATATGGCTATGATATAAAAGAAACAAGCCTTAATTTCTATCTAAACGACGCAAATAAATTTTTACACTTAAATTTATATTATTACAGTAGTGACGTAGGAAGCGCGAAGCACGAGCTACTCCATTTTTCCCAGTAAAAATGCACCAAAATTAAGAAAATCATTGTCTGTAGAAACAGAAGAATGCATAATATTTAATCCAGAAGCCAAGAGCTTGTTTTTGTTCCTACACCTTTGCAGGAACAGAATAAAAGTGGAAATATTCTAACTCAACAACACTCGACGAGCTAACGCAAGCATTGAAAAAATCCAACCTCTGTATTGGTACCAGGCCGTACGTTTACAGGTTTCGTCTTTCCTTATTTTGAGATTTAGGGAAAATGGAGAATTTCAACAAACATTAAGAGTTTTTTAATATTTACTCTTTAGTTTTCATGCGACGTAATAAAACACATAAACTTCTAAAAACTCAGTTGTTTCTTGGAATATGTTCTTCAATGTTTATTTTTCTCTTATCTCACTGTGTTTTCTATTCCATATTTTCTAGTCGACTCTTTCATTGTTTATAAATTATCTTGATATAAACTACAAATCTTAACTTATTCACTTAATCATTATTTAATTCCTTTGAGTTTTTTAATATTATATTTTAATACTGCTATCCTTATTAAATTTTTTATAATGTAACTGGTTTAGATAAAATGGATTTACCTATTACTTTCGAATGTCTTTATAAACTCTATTGAACTTGTAATCTTTTATCTTATTTTCCATTTGCTGCCTTTGTAGTTTCTCTGGTATTTCACTAGCTACCGTCCAAACACCTGTTTCGTATTCTAGAATTATACCCGAGAACAGTCTTAGAATAATTCAAAAATAGTCTTAACAATTTCTTTCCCGCTTTGTTGATCTTTTTCGCGTTCTCTCTATTTTTGTATGATCATTTCCACATTTCTTTTCACATATGTTCTCTTCCTGTTTCTTCATGTTATGTATAAATAGACGCTATTTTGTCTAACCTTACACATATTTGATCTGTAATTTATCACCTCACTCCTGTTTAAAACACCCCATACATCATGGTGGCTTTTCTTATGCTTTGATATATCTTTAATCTCACCAGAATAATACTTAACATGTAATACTGAATCATTTATTCTAATACTGAAGCATACACCTCGTAACTCGTACTCAGCAAATATATTCCACCTTAATTACCCACTCATTTTGCTATTACTATTGTTTTTAAGAATTGTACATATTATGATCATTCAATATTATTGTGAAAAACATTCTTTTTTTTCTCAATTTTGTGTGATATTTTTGTCAAGTCTTCAATAATTTATCGTGTCTGGTGCACGTATGTTTTTTATATCCATGATTCATTTACACCTCAGATCATAAATCAACGATTTCATTTACTGTAATTTTTAATTTGTTTTCACTTCCTCGTTTTTTTATGTCTTTCGTCCGTGGTCTGGTGATTAGGGTCGCTCGGCTCCCAGTCTGCAGGTACAGGTTCGAATCTCCTTCACACCAAACATGCTCGCCCTTTCAGCCGCGGGGCGTTATAATGTAACGGTCAATTCCACTATTCGTTGGCAAAGAGTATCTCAAGAGTTGACGGTGGGTGGTGATGACTAGCTGCCTTCCCTCTAGTCTTACACTGCTTTCTGACGTATCTGATTCAACTATTTAAATTAAATTCACTGTTTAACCGAACATGTTTATAAAATGAAAACAAAGGAAGTAGCTGTTGAAAATTATTTGTTTCATACAAAACTATTTAGTTAAAAATAAAACAGAAATTACGAGAAACAAATGTATCTATAAAATAAGCATATTCACGGGTTTATGTACGTAAAATGTTAAATTAGTTTGGATTATTTCTGAATAATATAAAACCATCACAAGAAATAATGAAAATTATTCATAAGTTATACATGAATGGTTATCTATGATTAACCCTTTTATGCCTTTTTATTTAACTTGAAGCTATTAATTAAATATTAAAGAATGCGTGTCAGGCGTGGTATAGTGATTAACATATTGGGTTGCGTATCGTAGGAGCCAGGGTTTGAGACGTGATTCCACTGAATATGCTTTGAGCTTTAAGATATAGGTGAGTTATAAAGGTGACAGTCAATCTCGTTATTTCGTTTGAAAACAAAAACAGACAACACCCTTGTGACGAAGAGTACCGTAAATTGATTGGCTGGCTGGTTTTTCCTGTTTGTCTGTTGCTTAAAATCAAGAACGGTTGTGCCTAAAGCCCCAAGTGTTATCTAAGCAAGAATATTAAAGAGATGTCAAGAAACTGTTATTTTACCATGTGAAAATAAAATAGAGTACCTATCAGTGAATATAATGAATAACAAAGTATACTGACATATCACCACAACAATTTACCGTTAAGCCTACCGTTAAGAGGTATTTTAATCTACTTACTTTATTACAGAAGGGATATTAAACTTCATATTTTATTTATTACTTAAATATTTTTAAACCACTTACTTTATTTATTACTTAATGATTTTAAACTACTTACTTTAAGTATTTGAAAGTGATTTTAAACTACTTTATTTATTTATTTATTACAGAGGGATTTCAATCTTCTTACTTTATAACAATACGGATATTAAACTACTTATTTTATTCATTACAGAAATATTTTAAAACTAATTACTATTTTTGTTACATAATAATTTTAAATTACTTACTCTGTTTATTACAAAACAAATTTACACTACTTTATTTATTACAAAATTAATAATTTTAAACTTCCCACTTTATTTATTAAATAATGATTTGACACTATTTACTTTACTTATTACGGAAAAAAATTAAAGTACTTACTTTATTTATTACATAAAGAATTTTAATCCACCTACTTTATTCATTACTTAATGATTTTAAACTACTTACTTTGTTTATTACATAATGATTGTAAACTACTTACTTTATTTATTGCATTATGATTTTAAACTACTTACTTTATTTATTGCATAAAGAATTTAAACTATCTACTTTATTTTTACAAATGGATTTTAAACTACTAACTTTATTTATTACTGAGGGATTTTAAACTACTTACTTTTTATAAAAGGTATATTAAACTACTTATTTTATTTATTACAGAAATAATTTTCAACAAATTGCTATATTTTTTACATTACGATTTGAAACTACTTACTTTATTACAAAGGGATTTTAAACTACTTTATTTATTACAAAATTAATAATTTTAAACTACTCACTTTATTTATTAACTAATGATTTTCACCTGTTTACTTTATTTATTGTAGAAAAATATTTAAACTACCTAGTTTATTAATTACAGAAAGAATTTTAAACCACTTACTTTATTTATTACTTAATGATTTTAAACTACTTACTTTAATTACTAGAAAGTGATTTTAAACTACTTTATTTATTTAGTACAGAGATTTTAAACTACTTAATTTATTACAGAAGAGATATTCAACTACTTACTTTATTTATTATAAAGGGATTTTAAACTACTATTTATTTATTCTAGAAGGGATTTTAATCTATTTACTACACTTATTACAAACGGATTTAAAACTAATTTATTTATTACAAAATTAATAAATTTAAACTACTCACTTTATTTATTAAATAATGATTTTCAACTGTTTACTTTATTTATTATAGAAATATGTTTAAACTGCTTAGTTTATTAATTACAGAAATAATTTTAAACCACTTACTTTATTCATTCCATAATGATTTTAAACTATACTCTTCAAAAAAAGAGATGCAAAAGGGATATTTTTGTTATTTTAAAGAGAAATATAAGTAATAACGTTACAAGCTCAGAGTATGTGATGTTACACGTGGTAAAACACTGATTGTCAGACCAAAATGACAATAAAAGTTGTGCACTTTGAAAACGAAGGAAAACATCGGATTTTTCGCCAAAACGCATGCGTGTCCAATAAATTTGTTTGAGAGATGTGCATGTTCTGCAAGTGCAACATGTGCAAAATCCTATAAAGTGACGGGTTCTCGGTTTCCATAGCTCAGTGTTAAGCCACCGACACGCCCAAGACTAACTGAAGCACAACGCAACAACGCCATTGGTTGCTTGGAAACAGGTGAATCTCGATCAGATGTTGCCAGAGCTGTGTATGTCCACCCAAGCACCATCACAAGGCTATGGAATCGTCACCAACAACATGGATCAACTCGTGACCGTCCACGATCTGGCAGACCTCGTGTGACCACGCCCGCACAAGATCGCAACATCCGGTTACGTCACCTTCGGGATAGGACCACCACTGCGACGTCTACTGCCTTAACCATACCAGGGCTGCGTAGGATTTCCGATCAGACCGTAGCAACCGTCTACGAGATTCTTTGGCCCCATGTGCAACCCATCATGGTGAACGTCAACGACGTTTTTCAACATGACAACGCCCGTCCTCACACAGCCCGACTCACCACTGTCTTCTTGAGACACCACAACATGAACATTCTTCCCTGGCCAACCAGATCACCAGATTTAAACCCCATCGAACATCTTTGGGACGAGTTGGACCGACGTCTGCGACGGCGACTAACCTCAACCGCAGACTCTATCTCGGCTTGCAGCAGCTTTGCAGGCTGAGTGGACAGCCATTCCACAGGATGTGATTCGTCATCTCATCGCTTCCATGGGCAGGAGATGCCAAGCAGTTATTGATGCTTACGGGGGGCATACTCGTTATTGAAGTTGAGTGACGTTAAACTTCACCTAGTGAGCGTGGACTTCGCCTTTGCAGACTTTGGATGTTCAGCAGTGAATGTGCAAAGTTTCACACGTGTCATAGAGAACTACCCGGAATAAACTTGTTAACAATGTGTCTCATATTTCGCCTTTTGCGTTTCTTTTTGTGAAGAGTATACTTACTTTATAAATTACATATTGATTGTCAACTACGTATTTTATCTATTAAATAATGATTTTAAACTACTTACTTTATTTATTACTGATACAATTTTAAATTACTTAATTTATTACAGAAGGAATTTTAAACTATTTACTTTGTAATAAATAAAGTCATTTTAAAATACTTTATTTATTTATTACAGAGATTTTAAACTACTTACTTTATTACAGAATGGATATTAAACTACTTATTTATTACAGAAATAATTTTAAACTAATTACTTTATTTGTTACACAATGATTTTAACTACTTTATTTATTACAAAATTAATAATTTTAAACTTCTCATTTTATTTATTATATAATGTTTTCAAACTATTTACTGTAGTTATTATGGAAAAAAATTTAAAGTATTTACTTTATTTATTACATAGAGAATTTTAAACCACATACTTTATTTATTACTTAATGATTTTAAACAACTTACTTTATATACTACATAATGATTGTAAATTACTTATTTTACTTATTGCATGATGATTTTAAACTACTTACGTTATTTATTACAGAAATAATTTTAAACCAGTTACTTTATTTTTACAATGGGATTTTAAACTACTTACTTTATTACAGAAGGGATATTCAACTACTTATTTTATTCATTGCAGAAATATTTTAGGCTAATTAATTTATTTGTTACAGGAATAATTTAAATTACTTACATTATTTATTACAGAAAAGATTTTGAACTATTTACTTTATTTATTAGGTAATGATTTCAAGGCACTTACTTAATTTATTACATAATAATTTTAAACTACTTACTTTATATATTACATAATGATTTTAAAATACATATTTTATTTATTGTATAATGATTTTGAACTATTTACATTATTTATTACCGAGGGATTTCAAACTACTTAGTTTATTTATTACAGAAATAATTTTAAACTACTTACTTTATTTATTGCAAAGGGATATTAAACTACGATTTTATTTATAACAGAAGGGATTTTAAACTATTTACTTAATTGATTACAAAGGGATTTTCAACTACTAACTTTATTTAATGAAGAGGTATTTTAAACTACTTACTTTATTTATTAGATAATGATTTTAAACTACTTACTATATTTATTACAGAAGTGATTTTAAATTATTTACTTTATTTATTAAACAGGGATTTTAAACTACTTACTTTATTTATTACAAAGGGTTTTCAAAACTTACTTTTGTAAGTTATTTATTACAGAGGTATTTGAAACTATGTACTTTAATATAAAATGGATATTAAACTACTTACTTTATTTATTACAGATATTTTTAAAGTAGTTACTTGATTTCTTACATAATGATTTTAAACTACTTACTTTATTTATTATAGAAGGGATTTTAAACAATTTGCTTTATTTATTACAAAATTAATAATTTTAAACTACTGACTTTACTTATTATGGAAAAAATTTTAAACCACTTATATTTTTTATTATATAATGATTTTAAACTACTTACTTTAATTATTAGAAAGTGATTTTAAACTACTTACTTTATTACAGAAGGATTATTAAACTACTTATTTTATTTATTACAGAAATAATTTTCAGCTAAGTACTTTATTTGTTACATAATGATTTAAAACTATTTACTTTATTTATTACCAAGGGAGATTTTAAACTACTTACTTTATTTATTACAGAGGGATTTTAAACTACTTAGTAAGACCCTGTATAGTTGTAGTAGCTTGAGTTGTTAAACAAGTTCTTTATCAACAAGCCTATTTTACAGTCTGTGAGATGTACAATAAGACCTTGTATAGTTGTAGTAGTTTGAGTTGTTAAACAAGTTCTTTATCAACAAGCCTATTTTACAGTCTGTGAGATGTGCAGTAAAACCTTGTATAGTTGTAATTGTAGGATTTGGCCATCCACTAAAAAGCAAACAGTGAAAAGTTCACTGTGTCAGAAAAAGGCAATGATCTGGTGAGTATAGCATAATATAAATCAAACCAGAAATTTAAGTTCAAAGGTGAACCTACTAAATTAATTAGAACAAGTAGACCAAAAGTGCAAAAATACACAGGTTACAAGAATAATACTTTGATTAGCAACATAAGCTACCATACCAGATTAGATTTTTCTGTATGAACAATCATACAATGATGTTGAAGAAAGAGAAGAAACACAAAATAAATACATTGAATAGCTCAACTTTCTGACACATTCATGTGAGAGGTTGCTACTTAAAATATTTCATGAACCAGAACAATGTTGATTCTGGTTGGAACAAGAAACAACTGTGTAAGAGCCTAGGTAGAACAAGACAAGGCAAGGAAACATCCAAAGAACAAAGAGAAGGCTGCATATATTGAAGTTGAAGGAGCACAGGACCAACAATGAAATGTTCAAAGTCATGCCCTCAACAGAAATTTGCCTGGAGAGATGAAAGCAATAAAAAAGTAAAAGATCCTGTGTGAGAGTAAGTTAGTGCAGGAAGTTATCCAGATGCAGCAATATCACCACAACAATACCCCAAGGAGATGCTCACAAAAAGAAAAATGACTCTATGAATAAAAACCACGAGTCTGTAGGGTCCATTGTTGGAGACACATCAGTGTTTACCCCAAACGAATGAGGGATTCTAAGAAACCCAGGGTTCCTGTAAACAAAAAAAAGTCTCTTGTATAGTAAGAGGATGAGAAGTGTAAAATCAGGTAGCCAGATATACCACTGCTCAAAAAAGATAAGATGAACTCAGTTGAGACAAGAGGAGAAAAAACTCAAAGTACCAACCACACTGAGTATCTATATGAAAGAAATGAAGGTAGAAGAGGTAAAACATCCAAAAATTCACTAACAGAAGGAAAAATTCTGAACAAGGAATAACAATCCCAGGACTATGAATATGGTAAGCAAAGGCCCACACAATGCCAAAATATATAAAAGATGCTGTTACAAGATCAAAGGAAAGAGTAAGGATCAACACAATGTGAGAAGAAAGGAGAAAGAACAGAAAACAAATGGAGGACATACCAAGAAGGATGCTTAGGAAGGCATACAGGAAAGAGGAAAATAATTTGACCCCATGAGTCCTAAGAGTAATAAACTCGAAGTATGGAGTAATAGATAGAGCAGAAAAAAATGAAAGAGGCCAAGAAAAGAAAAGAATGAATGTCTATAAATGCACTAAGAAGTGTCTCAGATACAGATGTAAAAGGTTTAATCCCCAGGCTGGCTAGATGGATAACCATAACAGGGAATAGAGAAAACGTACAGATGAAAGCATAAAAATCAAAACAACAGAGTCACAAATTTGAGGGGGATGAGGCATTTTGGTATGAGAATGGATCCTACTAGCTAAAACAAGCAGCATAAAACTAACAACAAGCAAGAATAAAAGATAAACCCAAGGTTAATGGATCAGAAAGTTAGAACATAAAGAAAACAAGAAATGCTGGCATAAAGAGATGGAAAGAAACAGACTTGAGAATGAAATCCAAATGAAAAGTAGTACTCAAAGCAAAGGAGATGAAGGTTGTAGTGTAATAGATCATTCCTGACTGAGAAGAAAGAAATAAAGGTTGTTAACTGTTAAGGTTGTTGCAGTCACTGGTCAATGTTTTGTGGTTACCACATGCTTAATGAGCCTCCTATTCTTACTTATTTGACTGTGTTTCTTTGATAGTAATACTATACTGATCCTATTAGATTCAATCTAATATATGTACAATTCAAACCCAGACTGTTTAAAATAACTGCAAATATCAGGTTTTTAAATTTACTGGTATTTTCACTTACTTTAAACTATTGCAGATTATGGTACAAAGTAAAGCAGCTGAACATTCTATATTTTAATTAACAAGGATGAAACAACTGCACAAATGATATAGTTGTTAATAATAATATTTTCTCTAGATTATGGATAGCCTCAAAATATTAAAAGTTGCAGAAAATAAACATTTAAGGGAATTGTTTAACCTTCATCATGTATACATAACAAGAGTAAAGTTAGTATTCCAAAAATAGGTCTTTTGTTTTCAACAAGACTTCTCTTTATAAGATGTTTAACATGCATAAATAACTTACTGTTTCTAAGAAGCACTTGCAAGCTGTCCACTTTTTGCTTGGATGTCTTTTCTAAAATTTTCAACTCTTCTTGCTGATTTTGTTGCACGGTATGTTGAATTTCTTCTAATTGCTGCTGAAAACATTTCTTAAGATGGTTAATTTCATCCTGATGCACTTCTTCCAACCTGGATTTTTCTACACTCCATTTAGTCTTTAAGTCTTCAATTTCTTCAGCATGAAATTTCTGAAGTTCAGATTTTTCTACTTCCCAGTGTCTTCTCATATCTTCTGCCAATCTCTGAAACTGTTCTTGGTGAGCCATCTCTACAGCAGATACATCATTCTGGAACTTACTTAATTGACTTACTTCATCTTGGTGACTGATATTCAGTGTATGTGAGACAAACTTGAGCTTCTTTTCAAAGTCTTGCTGCAAACATTTGATACTTTGTTTATTTTTCTTTTGAAAAAGATTTCTTACAGAACTAAAGCCATTTTAACGAGTTTTTGTTAAAGAAATATGTTTTTGGTAATCGTCATTTAACTGTTTACTCAAACTTTCTAGATTTTCAATTTGTTCCTTTTTTAAAGCCTGAAGTTCATCGTAATGTAATTTTTTTAAAGTTTGTTTCTCATTAGCATGCAACTGTTCCAACATTTCAGTTTTCTGCTGATATGAATATTCTATATTTTTTCTATCTTCATCTTTTTCTGTTTCAAATTGGTATTTTAAATCTTTTTCCATTACACAAATTTTAGTCTTGTATCTCTGCTCTATATCACTTTTTTCTTCCTCAAACTTTTGTTTGAGAACAAATTCCAGTTCTTTCATTTTCTGCATAAATTCTTTGCTGATATTTTAGCACTCTTCATTCATTTTGTTTTTCCAAATGTTTTCTGCATTTTTTAACTTCTATTCATTAATGATTTTATTTTGAGCAGTTTGTTTCACTAATACAGCGTTTATGAAGTCAGATGTTACTGTTTTACTTTCTTCTACATCCTGCCTGAAGGATGATGCAATTTCCTAGATAGTATCAATGATACATAATAATAAACAATATCACATGAAAAGACAGTAGTAAAGAATACAATTTTTAATATATACATCTGCACATAGCTTGATTCATGGTATTGCCTGAATTAAAAAATTACCAGCTAAAAATAATTTTTTGTATTTCCTTCATGCAGAATTTATTTGTTCACATTGGCATGCTAAAACTTTTAACAAAACATGACAGCTCATTCAAATAAGTTATAAAAAATATAGAATGTAAATTTGAATTATTTACCAAATTTTAATAGGAATACCACTTAAATTTCTTAAACACACTCTTCTAAGTGCCTTTAAATCATTTCACTGGGACATCATCCACATAAAAATAAAAGGAGTTAATGAGATTACACAGAAAATACTGATACATGTTACAACCTGGAATTTGTTCTAATCCCTCTATTATCACAAAATAGATAAAACAATGAAACTAAAACTGTTTCAGTATGATCCAATCTAGAAGTTTAATCAATTTAGTTTTAAACTAATTATTAGATGGGATACTTGTATTAGCATCTCTACTTCTGGAGTTTTTATATTTACTGAATGTTTAATCAATTTAGTTTTAAACTCATTATAAGATGGGATATTTGTATTAGCATCTCTACTTCTGGAGTTTTTCTATTTACTGAATGTTTTCTACTGATTTAAATGTGAAAATTTTCTTTTTAGTTTCCAATTGCTCTCACCACTTCTTAAAAAATGGATCAACACTGATTAAAAAGCAAAATTATTTTATCTTGACTTCAGTAACAAAACCAACTTTCCTAGTTCTTAAGTTTCGCTATTCCGATATTTTAAAAATCAAACCTCTTCATACTTGTTAAAATGTGGAGCTGCTGAGGTTATAAAGTTTGTCTCAGATGCATATACAGTACAAAAAAAAACATTAATCAACTGAGAGATTCTTGTCATACCTTGCTGCATACCTTGTCATACCTTTGCATTATCAAATAACATGGCTAAGACAGCAGTTTGTATTTGGTTTTAAATGTTTTCTGCAATTCTCTTTTTTTTTTTCACCAGAATGAATATAAATATAGTATTTCAGTTTAAAAACAACTTCTTATTCAGAATCAGTATGGTTGTCCAAGGTTACAGTAGAGATTAAAATGAGATTTTGATCTACTTAATGACAGAAACATTTACAAACTTTACTATTTGAAAGTCATATTCAGTCAGGATTTCCTTACAAATGGAGAACATTGTTTAACAATTAGAAATTGCTGACCACAGTTTTTGTTCTATAGCCTATAAGCTGTAAGACTTTTTACAATGGATCAAGCAATTAACATATGTGATTCATAACTTAGACAATTTTTTTCTAAATCTATAGATACATTTGTAGGAGTACACTCTTTATCAAAGTTTCCTCAAATAGGATGTTTACTATACAGGGTGTCCAAAAAAAATTTTTTTTTTGACAAATATAGTGTTACTGGGAATTTGTACCTACATATGCTACAAGAGTTCTTTATTCCACAACTCCAAAAAAACTTCTGGTTTGTTACAAAGAGATACCTTCCAACAGGATGGAACACCACCTCACTCTGCTTGAATTATTAAAGTTTTTAAATCAAACTTTTTTAGAGTGTTGGATTGGTAGGAGAGAACCTGGCACAGAATTACCAGAGGTTGAGAAAAGATTTCATTGCAAAATGAGGATAATTTTGTGGGCTCAATCTGTTACCTATTTATGTCCAATAGATCCACAACAAGTGGAATTTTGTTCCCAAGCCATAAGAGAGCTGTTAATCCAAAGGTCAATGGAGAGATTTGATCCTGTTTTTCTGGGATTTTATTCCCATTTATTTATTGTACTCATGAAGGTAGGAGATTGGCATTCAATCATTGATCTGTCTCTATTCAACCAATTATTAGATTATCCTCATTTTGCAATGAAATCTTTTCTCAACCTCTGGTAATTCTGTGCCAGGGTTCTGGATGACCAAGTTCAATGTAACCAATAGAATTTTCTCAGAGGTTTCTCAGGTTCATGCACAAAGGTCAGATGCTGCAGTTTAGGGCTCTACCTTTTGGTCTTGCATCAGCACCTTATGTCTTCTGCAGTGTTGTTTGAACATTTTCTCATCACCTGCATTTCTTGGGGCTGTGGCGCACTTCATAATATTCACATCTGGCTCCTTTTGGCTTCATCCCTTCAATTAGCATAACAACACTCTCAGATTCTCCTTTCAGAAGCCACAGAAGCAGGCTTCTTTATTAGACTAGAGAAATCTATTTGGTCACTGACACAATATCTCGTGCATTTGGATGTGTTTTCAGTGGATACTTAAGTCATACACAACCAACTCCTGTGGGCCTTCAAGCCATGGAAAGAGCCATCAGGAAACTTATGTTTCCTTCTCTTACTACAGAGATGGTTCTCTCACTTTTGGCAATGTGGGTATCCCTCAAGTCTATCATTCCTTTGAGATAGACACATACGAGATCCCTTCAGTAGTTACTGCACTGCCAGTGGGTCATGCATTCTGATCCTTTGGATCATCCCATGTCATTACCCAAGAGCAACATCATTGATTACAAATGGTGGTTGGATCACAACAACATTGGAGCATCCATTCCACCACCTCGTCCTAATATCCATCTGTTCATAGATGCATCTCTTCAGTAATAGGGCAGCTTATTTTCAAGGTCAGAACTTCCAGGGACAGAAGATGTGTCTACCCTCCATATAAACATTATTGAACTCCTTGCAGTACACTGGGCACTGTTTCAAAGTCTTTCTTTTTCTTGAAGGGAAAAATTGTAATGGTACATTCTGACAATTCTATGATGTGGTATCTCATATTTCTTGTTTAGGAGGCACACATTCTTGAAACTATTGTTTTCATACCTTGGATCTTCTCTACTGGTTTTTAGCTTGTCATGTTCCCAGAGTGGCAAGTTTAGTTGCAGATCAATTATCTCAACCCAATTAACTTCTTCTAACAAAACAGATGATACGTCATGAAGAAGTATCATCATTTCAGGTCTCCAACAATCGATGCATTTGTTACTCATTGAAAACATTGGCAGTAGATACATTCATTCAGGACTGAAAAGGATTACAGCTGTATGTCTTTCCCTCAAGTTGGCTATTGCCCTGGGTTCTGACAGTGATTCATTCTCCTCTCTGTCATGTTCTCTTGGTTGCACCATATTGGCCAGCTGAAGCATTATTTCTGCTTCTTCAGTATTTGCATGAATGTGTACCTCCATTGGTAATTTGGTAATTCTGGTTGATAATTTACATGAAGCTTTCTGGTGGGGGGCATAACACTTCTCTTTGATCAATGTTGGTTTTCTATATTATTCATGGATGGAAGTCTACTATCTCGTAATTCTAAAAGTGAAGTGGTTTTCCATCCTACGTACTTGGTGGAGCACAGGTTCTACATCCTCTATATAATTATTCTGATAACTGTTAAAACTAAATTGACATTGTATTCCAGGAACTGGTTCATAGACAAAGTTTCTTTCTTGCTGAAATAATAGAAAGCAAATCCACACAAAGGAACTGGCTGAATTTTCTTTCAAACTAAAGCTACAAATAGTAGTTAAGCAGGTGCACATAGCTAACATAAAAAGAACGCAATTTTTATGGAGACTAAAGTAAACTGCCATTACATACAGAATATTGTTTAGAGATAAAATTTACAGCAATTGTAGTCATTCTTTAGATATTAATAAGCAGTTTTATACATTTTTGACATAAACAAAAAAAAATCCTGAAGAAATACATATACAGGGTACCTGAAAATGAATATACCAAAAAAAGGGTTGAGTGACTTTATTGTTATTTGAGATAACAACAATTATTGAGTATAAAGATAAGAAGTAGGTTTGTAAATTTTAGTTTTAATTATTAATGGACTTCTACAAGTCTTCCATCATTCTCTATAATTAATCTACTTCTGCATTCAAATTCTGAGAAAACATTTTCCAACACAATGGTAGGGATGGATAAGATAACTTCACATATCTGATGTTTCAGTTCTTCAAGGTCTTTTGATTTGTTATGGTAGACTTTTATTTTCAAAAAACTTCAGAGATGAAAATTTAAAGGGGTTAACTTGGGTGTCCAAGAAGGCTATTTGATAGGTTCTCTCCTACCAATCCAACACTCTAAAAAAGTTTGATTTAAAAACTTTAATAATTCAAGCAGAGTGAGGTGGTGTTCCATCCTGTTGGAAGGTATCTCTTTGTAACAAACCAGAAGTTTTTTTGGAGTTGTGGAATAAAGAACTCTTGTAGCATATGTAGGTACAAATTCCCAGTAACACTATATTTGTCAAAAAAAAATTTTTTTTGGACACCCTGTATAGTAAACATCCTATTTGAGGAAACTTTGATAAAGAGTGTACTCCTACAAATGTATCTATAGATTTAGAAAAAAATTGTCTAAGTTATGAATCACATATGTTAATTGCTTGATCCATTGTAAAAAGTCTTACAGCTTATAGGCTATAGAACAAAAACTGTGGTCAGCAATTTCTAATTGTTAAACAATGTTCTCCATTTGTAAGGAAATCCTGACTGAATATGACTTTCAAATAGTAAAGTTTGTAAATGTTTCTGTCATTAAGTAGATCAAAATCTCATTTTAATCTCTACTGTAACCTTGGACAACCATACTGATTCTGAATAAGAAGTTGTTTTTAAACTGAAATACTATATTTATATTCATTCTGGTGAAAAAAAAAAAGAGAATTGCAGAAAACATTTAAAACCAAATACAAACTGCTGTCTTAGCCATGTTATTTGATAATGCAAAGGTATGACAAGGTATGCAGCAAGGTATGACAAGAATCTCTCAGTTGATTAATGTTTTTTTTTGTACTGTATATGCATCTGAGACAAACTTTATAACCTCAGCAGCTCCACATTTTAACAAGTATGAAGAGGTTTGATTTTTAAAATATCGGAATAGCGAAACTTTAGAACAAGGAAAGTTGGTTTTATTACTGAAGTCAAGATTAAATAATTTTGCTTCTCAATCAGTGTTGATCCATTTTTTAAGAAGTGGTGAGAGCAATTGGAAACTAAAAAAGAAAATTTTCACATTTAAATCAGTAGAAAACATTCAGTAAATAGAAAAACTCCAGAAGTAGAGATGCTAATACAAATATCCCATCTTATAATGAGTTTAAAACTAAATTGATTAAACATTCAGTAAATATAAAAACTCCAGAAGTAGAGATGCTAATACAAGTATCCCATCTAATAATTAGTTTAAAACTAAATTGATTAAACTTCTAGATTGGATCATACTGAAACAGTTTTAGTTTCATTGTTTTATCTATTTTGTGATAATAGAGGGATTAGAACAAATTCCAGGTTGTAACATGTATCAGTATTTTCTGTGTAATCTCATTAACTCCTTTTATTTTTATGTGGATGATGTCCCAGTGAAATGATTTAAAGGCACTTAGAAGAGTGTGTTTAAGAAATTTAAGTGGTATTCCTATTAAAATTTGGTAAATAATTCAAATTTACATTCTATATTTTTTATAACTTATTTGAATGAGCTGTCATGTTTTGTTAAAAGTTTTAGCATGCCAATGTGAACAAATAAATTCTGCATGAAGGAAATACAAAAAATTATTTTTAGCTGGTAATTTTTTAATTCAGGCAATACCATGAATCAAGCTATGTGCAGATGTATATATTAAAAATTGTATTCTTTACTACTGTCTTTTCATGTGATATTGTTTATTATTATGTATCATTGATACTATCTAGGAAATTGCATCATCCTTCAGGCAGGATGTAGAAGAAAGTAAAACAGTAACATCTGACTTCATAAACGCTGTATTAGTGAAACAAACTGCTCAAAATAAAATCATTAATGAATAGAAGTTAAAAAAATGCAGAAAACATTTGGAAAAACAAAATGAATGAAGAGTGCTAAAATATCAGCAAAGAATTTATGCAGAAAATGAAAGAACTGGAATTTGTTCTCAAACAAAAGTTTGAGGAAGAAAAAAGTGATATAGAGCAGAGATACAAGACTAAAATTTGTGTAATGGAAAAAGATTTAAAATACCAATTTGAAACAGAAAAAGATGAAGATAGAAAAAATATAGAATATTCATATCAGCAGAAAACTGAAATGTTGGAACAGTTGCATGCTAATGAGAAACAAACTTTAAAAAAATTACATTACGATGAACTTCAGGCTTTAAAAAAGGAACAAATTGAAAATCTAGAAAGTTTGAGTAAACAGTTAAATGACGATTACCAAAAACATATTTCTTTAACAAAAACTCGTTAAAATGGCTTTAGTTCTGTAAGAAATCTTTTTCAAAAGAAAAATAAACAAAGTATCAAATGTTTGCAGCAAGACTTTGAAAAGAAGCTCAAGTTTGTCTCACATACACTGAATATCAGTCACCAAGATGAAGTAAGTCAATTAAGTAAGTTCCAGAATGATGTATCTGCTGTAGAGATGGCTCACCAAGAACAGTTTCAGAGATTGGCAGAAGATATGAGAAGACACTGGGAAGTAGAAAAATCTGAACTTCAGAAATTTCATGCTGAAGAAATTGAAGACTTAAAGACTAAATGGAGTGTAGAAAAATCCAGGTTGGAAGAAGTGCATCAGGATGAAATTAACCATCTTAAGAAATGTTTTCAGCAGCAATTAGAAGAAATTCAACATACCGTGCAACAAAATCAGCAAGAAGAGTTGAAAATTTTAGAAAAGACATCCAAGCAAAAGTGGACAGCTTGCAAGTGCTTCTTAGAAACAGTAAGTTATTTATGCATGTTAAACATCTTATAAAGAGAAGTCTTGTTGAAAACAAAAGACCTATTTTGGAATACTAACTTTACTCTTGTTATGTATACATGATGAAGGTTAAACAATTCCCTTAAATGTTTATTTTCTGCAACTTTTAATATTTTGAGGCTATCCATAATCTAGAGAAAATATTATTATTAACAACTATATCATTTGTGCAGTTGTTTCATCCTTGTTAATTAAAATATAGAATGTTCAGCTGCTTTACTTTGTACCATAATCTGCAATAGTTTAAAGTAAGTGAAAATACCAGTAAATTTAAAAACCTGATATTTGCAGTTATTTTAAACAGTCTGGGTTTGAATTGTACATATATTAGATTGAATCTAATAGGATCAGTATAGTATTACTATCAAAGAAACACAGTCAAATAAGTAAGAATAGGAGGCTCATTAAGCATGTGGTAACCACAAAACATTGACCAGTGACTGCAACAACCTTAACAGTTAACAACCTTTATTTCTTTCTTCTCAGTCAGGAATGATCTATTACACTACAACCTTCATCTCCTTTGCTTTGAGTACTACTTTTCATTTGGATTTCATTCTCAAGTCTGTTTCTTTCCATCTCTTTATGCCAGCATTTCTTGTTTTCTTTATGTTCTAACTTTCTGATCCATTAACCTTGGGTTTATCTTTTATTCTTGCTTGTTGTTAGTTTTATGCTGCTTGTTTTAGCTAGTAGGATCCATTCTCATACCAAAATGCCTCATCCCCCTCAAATTTGTGACTCTGTTGTTTTGATTTTTATGCTTTCATCTGTACGTTTTCTCTATTCCCTGTTATGGTTATCCATCTAGCCAGCCTGGGGATTAAACCTTTTACATCTGTATCTGAGACACTTCTTAGTGCATTTATAGACATTCATTCTTTTCTTTTCTTGGCCTCTTTCATTTTTTTCTGCTCTATCTATTACTCCATACTTCGAGTTTATTACTCTTAGGACTCATGGGGTCAAATTATTTTCCTCTTTCCTGTATGCCTTCCTAAGCATCCTTCTTGGTATGTCCTCCATTTGTTTTCTGTTCTTTCTCCTTTCTTCTCACATTGTGTTGATCCTTACTCTTTCCTTTGATCTTGTAACAGCATCTTTTATATATTTTGGCATTGTGTGGGCCTTTGCTTACCATATTCATAGTCCTGGGATTGTTATTCCTTGTTCAGAATTTTTCCTTCTGTTAGTGAATTTTTGGATGTTTTACCTCTTCTACCTTCATTTCTTTCATATAGATACTCAGTGTGGTTGGTACTTTGAGTTTTTCTCCTCTTGTCTCAACTGAGTTCATCTTATCTTTTTTGAGCAGTGGTATATCTGGCTACCTGATTTTACACTTCTCATCCTCTTACTATACAAGAGACTTTTTTTTGTTTACAGGAACCCTGGGTTTCTTAGAATCCCTCATTCGTTTGGGGTAAACACTGATGTGTCTCCAACAATGGACCCTACAGACTCGTGGTTTTATTCATAGAGTCATTTTTCTTTTTGTGAGCATCTCCTTGGGGTATTGTTGTGGTGATATTGCTGCATCTGGATAACTTCCTGCACTAACTTACTCTCACACAGGATCTTTTACTTTTTTATTGCTTTCATCTCTCCAGGCAAATTTCTGTTGAGGGCATGACTTTGAACATTTCATTGTTGGTCCTGTGCTCCTTCAACTTCAATATATGCAGCCTTCTCTTTGTTCTTTGGATGTTTCCTTGCCTTGTCTTGTTCTACCTAGGCTCTTACACAGTTGTTTCTTGTTCCAACCAGAATCAACATTGTTCTGGTTCATGAAATATTTTAAGTAGCAACCTCTCACATGAATGTGTCAGAAAGTTGAGCTATTCAATGTATTTATTTTGTGTTTCTTCTCTTTCTTCAACATCATTGTATGATTGTTCATACAGAAAAATCTAATCTGGTATGGTAGCTTATGTTGCTAATCAAAGTATTATTCTTGTAACCTGTGTATTTTTGCACTTTTGGTCTACTTGTTCTAATTAATTTAGTAGGTTCACCTTTGAACTTAAATTTCTGGTTTGATTTATATTATGCTATACTCACCAGATCATTGCCTTTTTCTGACACAGTGAACTTTTCACTGTTTGCTTTTTAGTGGATGGCCAAATCCTACAATTACAACTATACAAGGTTTTACTGCACATCTCACAGACTGTAAAATAGGCTTGTTGATAAAGAACTTGTTTAACAACTCAAACTACTACAACTATACAAGGTCTTATTGTACATCTCACAGACTGTAAAATAGGCTTGTTGATAAAGAACTTGTTTAACAACTCAAACTACTACAACTATACAAGGTCTTATTGTACATCTCACAGACTGTAAAATAGGCTTGTTGATAAAGAACTTGTTTAACAACTCAAGCTACTACAACTATACAGGGTCTTACTAAGTAGTTTAAAATCCCTCTGTAATAAATAAAGTAAGTAGTTTAAAATCTCCCTTGGTAATAAATAAAGTAAATAGTTTTAAATCATTATGTAACAAATAAAGTACTTAGCTGAAAATTATTTCTGTAATAAATAAAATAAGTAGTTTAATAATCCTTCTGTAATAAAGTAAGTAGTTTAAAATCACTTTCTAATAATTAAAGTAAGTAGTTTAAAATCATTATATAATAAAAAATATAAGTGGTTTAAAATTTTTTCCATAATAAGTAAAGTCAGTAGTTTAAAATTATTAATTTTGTAATAAATAAAGCAAATTGTTTAAAATCCCTTCTATAATAAATAAAGTAAGTAGTTTAAAATCATTATGTAAGAAATCAAGTAACTACTTTAAAAATATCTGTAATAAATAAAGTAAGTAGTTTAATATCCATTTTATATTAAAGTACATAGTTTCAAATACCTCTGTAATAAATAACTTACAAAAGTAAGTTTTGGAAAACCCTTTTGTAATAAATAAAGTAAGTAGTTTAAAATCCCTGTTTAATAAATAAAGTAAATAATTTAAAATCACTTCTGTAATAAATATAGTAAGTAGTTTAAAATCATTATCTAATAAATAAAGTAAGTAGTTTAAAATACCTCTTCATTAAATAAAGTTAGTAGTTGAAAATCCCTTTGTAATCAATTAAGTAAATAGTTTAAAATCCCTTCTGTTATAAATAAAATACGTAGTTTAATATCCCTTTGCAATAAATAAAGTAAGTAGTTTAAAATTATTTCTGTAATAAATAAACTAAGTAGTTTGAAATCCCTCGGTAATAAATAATGTAAATAGTTCAAAATCATTATACAATAAATAAAATATGTATTTTTAAAATCATTATGTAATATATAAAGTAAGTAGTTTAAAATTATTATGTAATAAATTAAGTAAGTGCCTTGAAATCATTACCTAATAAATAAAGTAAATAGTTCAAAATCTTTTCTGTAATAAATAATGTAAGTAATTTAAATTATTCCTGTAACAAATAAATTAATTAGCCTAAAATATTTCTGCAATGAATAAAATAAGTAGTTGAATATCCCTTCTGTAATAAAGTAAGTAGTTTAAAATCCCATTGTAAAAATAAAGTAACTGGTTTAAAATTATTTCTGTAATAAATAACGTAAGTAGTTTAAAATCATCATGCAATAAGTAAAATAAGTAATTTACAATCATTATGTAGTATATAAAGTAAGTTGTTTAAAATCATTAAGTAATAAATAAAGTATGTGGTTTAAAATTCTCTATGTAATAAATAAAGTAAATACTTTAAATTTTTTTCCATAATAACTACAGTAAATAGTTTGAAAACATTATATAATAAATAAAATGAGAAGTTTAAAATTATTAATTTTGTAATAAATAAAGTAGTTAAAATCATTGTGTAACAAATAAAGTAATTAGTTTAAAATTATTTCTGTAATAAATAAGTAGTTTAATATCCATTCTGTAATAAAGTAAGTAGTTTAAAATCTCTGTAATAAATAAATAAAGTATTTTAAAATGACTTTATTTATTACAAAGTAAATAGTTTAAAATTCCTTCTGTAATAAATTAAGTAATTTAAAATTGTATCAGTAATAAATAAAGTAAGTAGTTTAAAATCATTATTTAATAGATAAAATACGTAGTTGACAATCAATATGTAATTTATAAAGTAAGTATACTCTTCACAAAAAGAAACGCAAAAGGCGAAATATGAGACACATTGTTAACAAGTTTATTCCGGGTAGTTCTCTATGACACGTGTGAAACTTTGCACATTCACTGCTGAACATCCAAAGTCTGCAAAGGCGAAGTCCACGCTCACTAGGTGAAGTTTAACGTCACTCAACTTCAATAACGAGTATGCCCCGTAAGCATCAATAACTGCTTGGCATCTCCTGCCCATGGAAGCGATGAGATGACGAATCACATCCTGTGGAATGGCTGTCCACTCAGCCTGCAAAGCTGCTGCAAGCCGAGATAGAGTCTGCGGTTGAGGTTAGTCGCCGTCGCAGACGTCGGTCCAACTCGTCCCAAAGATGTTCGATGGGGTTTAAATCTGGTGATCTGGTTGGCCAGGGAAGAATGTTCATGTTGTGGTGTCTCAAGAAGACAGTGGTGAGTCGGGCTGTGTGAGGACGGGCGTTGTCATGTTGAAAAACGTCGTTGACGTTCACCATGATGGGTTGCACATGGGGCCAAAGAATCTCGTAGACGGTTGCTACGGTCTGATCGGAAATCCTACGCAGCCCTGGTATGGTTAAGGCAGTAGACGTCGCAGTGGTGGTCCTATCCCGAAGGTGACGTAACCGGATGTTGCGATCTTGTGCGGGCGTGGTCACACGAGGTCTGCCAGATCGTGGACGGTCACGAGTTGATCCATGTTGTTGGTGACGATTCCATAGCCTTGTGATGGTGCTTGGGTGGACATACACAGCTCTGGCAACATCTGATCGAGATTCACCTGTTTCCAAGCAACCAATGGCGTTGTTGCGTTGTGCTTCAGTTAGTCTTGGGCGTGTCGGTGGCTTAACACTGAGCTATGGAAACCGAGAACCCGTCACTTTTATAGGGATTTTGCACATGTTGCACTTGCAGAACATGCACATCTCTCAAACAAATTTATTGGACACGCATGCGTTTTGGCGAAAAATCCGATGTTTTCCTTCGTTTTCAAAGTGCACAACTTTTATTGTCATTTTGGTCTGACAATCAGTGTTTTACCACGTGTAACATCACATACTCTGAGCTTGTAACGTTATTACTTATATTTCTCTTTAAAATAACAAAAATATCCCTTTTGCATCTCTTTTTTTGAAGAGTATAGTTTAAAATCATTATGGAATGAATAAAGTAAGTGGTTTAAAATTATTTCTGTAATTAATAAACTAAGCAGTTTAAACATATTTCTATAATAAATAAAGTAAACAGTTGAAAATCATTATTTAATAAATAAAGTGAGTAGTTTAAATTTATTAATTTTGTAATAAATAAATTAGTTTTAAATCCGTTTGTAATAAGTGTAGTAAATAGATTAAAATCCCTTCTAGAATAAATAAATAGTAGTTTAAAATCCCTTTATAATAAATAAAGTAAGTAGTTGAATATCTCTTCTGTAATAAATTAAGTAGTTTAAAATCTCTCTGTACTAAATAAATAAAGTAGTTTAAAATCACTTTCTAGTAATTAAAGTAAGTAGTTTAAAATCATTAAGTAATAAATAAAGTAAGTGGTTTAAAATTCTTTCTGTAATTAATAAACTAGGTAGTTTAAATATTTTTCTACAATAAATAAAGTAAACAGGTGAAAATCATTAGTTAATAAATAAAGTGAGTAGTTTAAAATTATTAATTTTGTAATAAATAAAGTAGTTTAAAATCCCTTTGTAATAAAGTAAGTAGTTTCAAATCGTAATGTAAAAAATATAGCAATTTGTTGAAAATTATTTCTGTAATAAATAAAATAAGTAGTTTAATATACCTTTTATAAAAAGTAAGTAGTTTAAAATCCATTTGTAAAAATAAAGTAGATAGTTTAAATTCTTTATGCAATAAATAAAGTAAGTAGTTTAAAATCATAATGCAATAAATAAAGTAAGTAGTTTACAATCATTATGTAATAAACAAAGTAAGTAGTTTAAAATCATTAAGTAATGAATAAAGTAGGTGGATTAAAATTCTTTATGTAATAAATAAAGTAAGTACTTTAATTTTTTTTCCGTAATAAGTAAAGTAAATAGTGTCAAATCATTATTTAATAAATAAAGTGGGAAGTTTAAAATTATTAATTTTGTAATAAATAAAGTAGTGTAAATTTGTTTTGTAATAAACAGAGTAAGTAATTTAAAATTATTATGTAACAAAAATAGTAATTAGTTTTAAAATATTTCTGTAATGAATAAAATAAGTAGTTTAATATCCGTATTGTTATAAAGTAAGAAGATTGAAATCCCTCTGTAATAAATAAATAAATAAAGTAGTTTAAAATCACTTTCAAATACTTAAAGTAAGTAGTTTAAAATCATTAAGTAATAAATAAAGTAAGTGGTTTAAAAATATTTAAGTAATAAATAAAATATGAAGTTTAATATCCCTTCTGTAATAAAGTAAGTAGATTAAAATACCTCTTAACGGTAGGCTTAACGGTAAATTGTTGTGGTGATATGTCAGTATACTTTGTTATTCATTATATTCACTGATAGGTACTCTATTTTATTTTCACATGGTAAAATAACAGTTTCTTGACATCTCTTTAATATTCTTGCTTAGATAACACTTGGGGCTTTAGGCACAACCGTTCTTGATTTTAAGCAACAGACAAACAGGAAAAACCAGCCAGCCAATCAATTTACGGTACTCTTCGTCACAAGGGTGTTGTCTGTTTTTGTTTTCAAACGAAATAACGAGATTGACTGTCACCTTTATAACTCACCTATATCTTAAAGCTCAAAGCATATTCAGTGGAATCACGTCTCAAACCCTGGCTCCTACGATACGCAACCCAATATGTTAATCACTATACCACGCCTGACACGCATTCTTTAATATTTAATTAATAGCTTCAAGTTAAATAAAAAGGCATAAAAGGGTTAATCATAGATAACCATTCATGTATAACTTATGAATAATTTTCATTATTTCTTGTGATGGTTTTATATTATTCAGAAATAATCCAAACTAATTTAACATTTTACGTACATAAACCCGTGAATATGCTTATTTTATAGATACATTTGTTTCTCGTAATTTCTGTTTTATTTTTAACTAAATAGTTTTGTATGAAACAAATAATTTTCAACAGCTACTTCCTTTGTTTTCATTTTATAAACATGTTCGGTTAAACAGTGAATTTAATTTAAATAGTTGAATCAGATACGTCAGAAAGCAGTGTAAGACTAGAGGGAAGGCAGCTAGTCATCACCACCCACCGTCAACTCTTGAGATACTCTTTTGCCAACGAATAGTGGAATTGACCGTTACATTATAACGCCCCCGCGGCTGAAAGGGCGAGCATGTTTGGTGTGAAGGAGATTCGAACCTGTACCTGCAGACTGGGAGCCGAGCGACCCTAATCACCAGACCACGGACGAAAGACATAAAAAACGAGGAAGTGAAAACAAATTAAAAATTACAGTAAATGAAATCGTTGATTTATGATCTGAGGTGTAAATGAATCATGGATATAAAAACATACGTGCACCAGACACGATAAATTATTGAAGACTTGACAAAAATATCACACAAAATTGAGAAAAAAAAGAATGTTTTTCACAATAATATTGAATGATCATAATATGTACAATTCTTAAAAACAATAGTAATAGCAAAATGAGTGGGTAATTAAGGTGGAATATATTTGCTGAGTACGAGTTACGAGGTGTATGCTTCAGTATTAGAATAAATGATTCAGTATTACATGTTAAGTATTATTCTGGTGAGATTAAAGATATATCAAAGCATAAGAAAAGCCACCATGATGTATGGGGTGTTTTAAACAGGAGTGAGGTGATAAATTACAGATCAAATATGTGTAAGGTTAGACAAAATAGCGTCTATTTATACATAACATGAAGAAACAGGAAGAGAACATATGTGAAAAGAAATGTGGAAATGATCATACAAAAATAGAGAGAACGCGAAAAAGATCAACAAAGCGGGAAAGAAATTGTTAAGACTATTTTTGAATTATTCTAAGACTGTTCTCGGGTATAATTCTAGAATACGAAACAGGTGTTTGGACGGTAGCTAGTGAAATACCAGAGAAACTACAAAGGCAGCAAATGGAAAATAAGATAAAAGATTACAAGTTCAATAGAGTTTATAAAGACATTCGAAAGTAATAGGTAAATCCATTTTATCTAAACCAGTTACATTATAAAAAATTTAATAAGGATAGCAGTATTAAAATATAATATTAAAAAACTCAAAGGAATTAAATAATGATTAAGTGAATAAGTTAAGATTTGTAGTTTATATCAAGATAATTTATAAACAATGAAAGAGTCGACTAGAAAATATGGAATAGAAAACACAGTGAGATAAGAGAAAAATAAACATTGAAGAACATATTCCAAGAAACAACTGAGTTTTTAGAAGTTTATGTGTTTTTATTACGTCGCATGAAAACTAAAGAGTAAATATTAAAAAACTCTTAATGTTTGTTGAAATTCTCCATTTTCCCTAAATCTCAAAATAAGGAAAGACGAAACCTGTAAACGTACGGCCTGGTACCAATACAGAGGTTGGATTTTTTCAATGCTTGCGTTAGCTCGTCGAGTGTTGTTGAGTTAGAATATTTCCACTTTTATTCTGTTCCTGCAAAGGTGTAGGAACAAAAACAAGCTCTTGGCTTCTGGATTAAATATTATGCATTCTTCTGTTTCTACAGACAATGATTTTCTTAATTTTGGTGCATTTTTTACTGGGAAAAATGGAGTAGCTCGTGCTTCGCGCTTCCTACGTCACTACTGTAATAATATAAATTTAAGTGTAAAAATTTATTTGCGTCGTTTAGATAGAAATTAAGGCTTGTTTCTTTTATATCATAGCCATATTGGACTACTTTCTGCTGTGCTTACCGCGGGAAATGGACCTCCTGATTTGAGTGTGTTGTAACCCTTAAACTTACCATTGTCCCATCAGAAAATGAAATGATAAAATATCTCCTTGGTAGGTTGGAGTTATTTAACAACAACAAAAAAAAACTTTTCGAATGTTTTATTGAATTAAAATAATGAACATTAAATGTGGTCTCTTAAACCACATAGTTATCACATCATGTTTAGCAGCACATAGTTATCGCATTATGTTTAGCAACCCAAATGAAAAATATCTAATAGACAACATGAGCAAATGAAATTAATTTTGTATTAACAAAAATGAAGGAAAGAAGAAAGTAAAGCTTGGATCGCTGAGCTGGCGATCCGACTTCGAATCTGTGTAATCTATGAAAAAACATCCCCCGAACTCTAAGCTGTGAATATATTATTAGTGTAACGGTAAATGAACGGTGAATAATAAGGTGCAACGATTGGTTGTTTCGTCTCTGGTCGAGTCGATATTACCAGATTTGGTACAACTTAAAATAGCCTTGCTATAACTTCATAATTATAAATACAAATTATTCACAACGACAACAAAAACGAAAGTTAACAAAAATGATATTCAATAGATCGTGTTAGCTATTTTATTAATATATTGTTCATTTCCAGGATTTTCCATGTTTGTTATTTAACAAATTGAAGCTTCAACAAAAAAACGTACATGCATTTACTTTATATGACTTACATATTGTCATTAATCTGGCACTCCATATTCAGATTTACCTTCTCAAATATCGTGGTTTTGGTGGAATTTTGTTTAAAGAATCATGCTTTTTTATTGCATATCTATATTATGCGAATTATGATAATAAACTGCATTTTTCTTGTTCTGCAAACGTTAACCGCATAATTATAAGAACAGTTTTGATTCACTCTATTCATATATAGCATTTATGTAGAAACAATAATAATTTACTTCTGCATTTTTCCACGACATTTATTGATTTACAAGAATAATTTTAAAAATGTTAGTACATCCACTTTCAACAGTTTGAGTGCAGCCCAGTAGATGGCACTCTAATATAAATTTCTGCATTTTGTCAACTCTAATGCGTTATAAGAGTTAAAGTCAAACACACTATTTGAAGTGATAAGAGTAGCCTAATGGTGAGTGGTGTTGACTAGCTACCTTCCCTCTATTATTTCAAAATTAATGACATTAGTGCAGGTAACATTGCCTGAAATTTAAGACACAAAAACTGCTAACGTGATATAATATTAAATTTTGTTTTTCACAGTTTTCATACCAGTTTTTTTGCGACAGTTCTGTGTTACATAACGACCGTAACGTAACTGATAACTATCAAACACTCTGTTCTGGCATGGCCAGATGGTCAGGGCACTCGACTTGCAATCTGCGGGACGAGGACTCGAATCCTTTCCCACGAAACATGCTCCCCCTTTCAACCGTGGGGGATTTATGATGTAACGGTCAATTCCATTATTCATTATCGGTAAAAAAAAGTTACACAACAGTTGGCGGTGGGCACTGATAACTAATTACCTTCTATCTAACCTAACTGCTAAATTAGGAACAGCTAATGCATACATCCCTCGTGCAGTTTGGCACGAAATTCCAAGAAAACCGAACCAAACGTTGTACGGTTTTCCTCCCTAATAAGGAAAATACAAATTTTCCTACTGTCTTAATTGTTATTTTCTCGGACTCTTACTAAACAGAACCTTTACCGACAAAATTAACATTTTGATAACAACTACTGAGGACACGTTCGCCATAAAATAATTAATACAAACAAAAGATTGATTGTTTTTCTCTGGGGTTTAATTGTAGCCGGAAGATACGTAAATAACAACTCTTAAGATTTAATGCAAAATCATATTTGTCATTTTTAAAATTAATTTAAATTCTTTTGTTTATCTTCTCACTCATTATTGACATAAGACTTCTTATTTATTTATAGCGTTGCTCAGCTCAACGACAGTAAAATGATAAAATATTTATTTTTACCCAGAACCAGAGATTGTTTAATCAGTCAACAGAGAGCGACACTCTTAAATTATCTGATAACCTCGTAACAATGTGAGGGTCTGATTTTTACTTGTGTAGAGCCTAATTTTAAGTTGTAGGTAAATACAATTTGGGTTTATATTGTTCGATTCTGGAATGGATTTGTTTGATTTTTTATGTATTAATTACGAAGCTTCACTGTCCTTGACGTTGTATGTATCCTGTTGGATTCTCGTTATTTAAAGGGTTAGAATGGATCGATGAGGGACTGTAACGTCAAAGGTGATTCAGCTAATGACAGAATATTTACGAGTTTTATTGAGACCCCCTTTAACTTCATCACTTATTAAAATTAAAATTTTTGATTAAAACTCAACAAAACTAAAATTAACATAGCAACATGCCTAAACAGAAAAAAAAAGAAAAAGAAATGGACAAATGTGTACGTGCTGTAGACTGACTGACACCTCTACCCACATAGTTTCACCTCCACTGTTTATTGGTACCTTTCCTTCTGATAGACAGATTCTTCCTTCACAGGTTTCTTCAGATTAATCTTGTTCAGCATCACTGACGTGACTACTAGGAGCTGCAAAATTGAACTTGAAGGCCATTCACACAGTAAAAAAGGCTTAAAATCTTATAGTTCTGTAAATAAGAAAAATACACTTTTGTTCACACTAAATCTTGTTCTGAGCACAAAATCTCAATTTAGTCCCAAGTTATTTTTAACATTTTACTAATTCCTGGACAATTAAGATTCAAGTCACCTAAACTTTGAATAGCTTTTCTTTTCCAGTTAAATATAGAATTATAAGAAAGTTAACTGTTTAACAAATTTTACTGCTATTCATTTAATGTTCCTATAAAAAAAATTACCTTTGAGAAAAAACAGAATAGTATTCAGTATAAATCTTTACAAAATTCTTAAATGGAAAAACTTGAAGTAGGCACTTCTTCACGTGCAGCAAGCAATATGTAGACTAAATTACAAACTGCAATACCCATACAGTAAGACAGTACAAACAATTCATGAGGTAAAAAAAACAGCAAAGCACAATACGAAATTATTAAAACAATATAAAAGTAATACAAAGAATGACAAACAAAAATTTAATCATAGCCAACATTTAAAGAAAATATTAAGAAAGTGAGAGATACCAGTTCAGTATTATAAGCAAAAGACCCTAGAAACATTTCAAACAAAAATATAGTAGCATTCTTACTGTTTTGTAAGAAAATATTAAAACTCCCACAATCTTAGTAAACAGGATGATTTTGTAAAGTTCATTATAAAACTATTTCTTACATCAAGAATATTGCATTAACCTATTTTGTTTTTTGAACTCAAGTTCAAATTCACTCCTCCACAATAACCAACAGTTAAACACACTCACAAGAAAGAACAGAGTTCTAAACATTAATATGGATAATACCCCATACCATTTTTAACAAATGACTTGAAGGTCACCACTTATCAAGCCTGCTCATTCTACATAAAAATACATGGCAAACCTATTTAGTAGAAATATACAATTCTGGTCAAAACAATGCTAAACAGAAGTAAAACTAACTTAAACCTAATGTTAAGAGGTTACGTATGTGCTAAAATTTTAATGTTCATTATACCTTAAATAACATGGTTTGTTTATGTCACTTCAAGTTTAAAATATGTCATGTAAGACAATATTACTATAACTGTACATTTATGTGTCAAGTTATTGTCATAACATTGTTGTAAATATCTGCTGATGTTTTACACACAATTTGTTTGTGCAGAGGTAAATGAAAATAAACAGATAACCATAATACAGTTGATTTTAAACTTTAACTATATACATGTCTGTCTTGGAATTTTATTTTTAAAGTTATGTAGTCTGAACTACGTAATCACATGCAAAATACTGTTTACAGTAGTGTACGTAGTCATTACAAGTTATGAAAAGGTATATACATGGTTGTCATGTGTACAGTAAATTAAGAATAACTACACATTGTGTATACAGTCAAATTGAAACAATTCACTTTGCACTCATCCATATACATTTTAAAACTGTGGAATATTACATACTGTTGGCTGCAACTAGGTAAGCTACATACTAATCAAATCTAACCGAATGTACACTAAACTATGCATATTATAAAAATGATAACATCTAAGCAAACGCCACTGTTATCAAATTTAATTTTCTACATGACAAAGAAAATGGATAGAAAATATAGCACAACTATCTTGCTCTTCCTGATTCAAATTTAGAAAAAAAGGTAAATAACTAATATACAACTCTTAATATTAGTACAACATTACTTAAGACAGATGTGCCAGTACAAATTTATAACGATTCTTGGATGTTTTCCATTGTTCTTTAAATCTGAGATTATTTCTCTTAGACACAAATTTATTCTAGCTTAATGTGGGCAATATAGCTTGCCTTTCATCACACTTTAATTTAAAAAAATACAACTAAACCATGCTCCAAGCATGTACAAGTTCCACATGCACTGCTGCTAGCTCTGCCTAGCAATCATATAAATCTGACCATATCCATTCCCTCTCTTTAATTGATCACTCACCAAATCAGATTACAAGTATTCAGAGAAGTAGCTTCTACATCTTACAACAATAAAGTTTTACATACACAAGGAAGTGTAAAGTACAATACAACTATTTCATGAAACTATGGATATGACTCTTTGAATGTTAACCCATTCATAGATATCTCTCTTTGTGTGACACGGAAGGGAGAGTCTGCATGATATATTTCAACTAATGATATGCTATGACTAGTCAGTAACATCTTAGTGATTAGCTTTCATTATGCTCTAAATGCCACATGTAATGTGTAGAAATTCACACACCTACATGTGGTGAATTAATACAATAGTATTATGTGGTTGAACAACCAAGTTACTGCTACAATTAAAATATGTATTTATTGCCTTTATTGTTTACATGATTTTGCTGGTATTTACCAAAACCAAGTTTTGTGTGTCTGCAGCATTGTTGCCCTTGCAAAAGATGCTATTAAAAAGCTTTCATGTCTAACGCACACCACTCTTTCATGCATGTTTTCCATAAACCATACAGTATATGAAGACAGTGCATTCACAATGCATGTTACAACAGTGCAATAGCATATATAATCTTTAAGTATTACTTCTGGTGGCTTGAATGTTATTTATTATTTTATACTAGTAATTGTATTTGTTTCATTCTACACCTTCTTAACCCTATTACTATGTGTAGGGGTCAGAGGGTGTTATCACACTTGTTGATTTACATTCAAAATTTTATTGAACCATTATTTTATGAATATATGTGAATGCATGTGGCAGCATGTAATTCAAATGTAATAGTACACAATAATTAATTAATTTAAAAATAAATATCAAAACAAATTCCTAAATATCAAATTTTGTTTGTCATGTACTATACTAAATGCTTCTTTATTTAAATTATATTTCTGATGTCCAAAGGCAAATTTTATACTTTTTAACAAATAGAAATTTAAATTACCAAATTTTGACAAGCTAGAATATAAATTAAAAAAACCTCCTTTCTTATCTATTTTCTGAAATATTACTATATTTAGAAAATCAAAAAAGTTAATCTGGCCATTTCTTTGGTTTTTGGAAATGATTGTTTACACATTCTTACTTTGTTCTATGAAATCTTTATAACCAATTAAAAGCTCAGTATTTTCCACGTGGTATTTTAGGTTTTGAAAAGTGTCCTCATGAGTAGATCCA
Organism: Tachypleus tridentatus; assembly: GCF_004210375.1. Lineage (NCBI taxonomy): Eukaryota > Metazoa > Arthropoda > Merostomata > Xiphosura > Limulidae > Tachypleus > Tachypleus tridentatus. Next base: position 33,931,351 of record NC_134834.1, read on the forward strand.
TTTTGTTGTTGTTGAAAACTCACAAGGAAAGGTAAGATGAATGATGTTTGAAAAATATTTTTAGACATAAATACACTTTAATTAATAAGAATTATTAATTACACTAGAAATCTGTGGTACTTAAATATAACCTATGATGTTCTTTATAACAATATGTGTATATAAAACATGAAAATTTTTTACATACTCCAGTTGTAAAATGTTGCAAAATGTGGAAAGTGAGTACACATTCATTAAGAAGGAAAGATCATTGTTTTTCTGTGTTTCTTTACTTAATGTTCTGTGCTCTATGAGAATTGATATTTCAAGATTTATTTGTAGACAGTAATAATAATAATATGTATATATATAAATATACGTAAAATATAATGTATTACAACTGAAACGTGATTGTATTCTACAAAATACTGGTCCTCAACAAAGTTATTTCATCGATGTCATATATATCATTCTCAGCAGTTTTCAGTTCATTTCTGTGTGCTTGTGCATCATGATGATTTAATGATTTATAAAAAGAATCTAGTTCATGATGAACATTGTAATTGTGTCTGTTGAGGTTCACACAAATGTTGGTTTTTACTGTTTTAGTTACTGATGAACTCATGATCAGAAAATTATTTTTGGTAGCAGTTTGGTCGTACATAAGTAGTTTAATATTTCACTGCATGTAGTAAGTCTGCAGCAGCCATTCCAGATGTATGATAAATTTTAATTGTTTTTCATAAATTGGTTTTGATTCATAGTTTTAACACTTCACATTTTTAATTTTTTTGCTTATTTTATTTAGTATGTTACATTTTCTGTTGTTACATACTTTTTTAAATGCAGCTAAAGTGTCTATGTAAATCAGATGCAAGTCTTATATGAATACTGATCTTTTATTTTAGGCAAACATTATATGCAGCATCTATTGTGCTGTAACACTTGTAGTTGTGTTTTTATTGTCATTTCATCCTGAAGTGAGGCCATTTTAAATCATTACAATAATTAGTACTTCCTTACTATGAAATGGGCTGTAGTACAGTGCACTAGGTTCAGAGTTAGAATTAACAGTGTGGAATATGTATTAAAGTTATTGATTTCATCTTTATCTACACATCTTCTTGTTCAATTCTCCCTGAGCCTGTTGTGGTCCTAAGAAACCTATAAGACAGTAGCTGGATGGAGACTTAGGTTTAATGTTTGATAATGATTACTTTGGTGATTGCACAATGATATTAGATTGGATTTCTTATTGTTCATGTTTGAAACAATTCCGTGCAAAACATTTATGGATTTGTATTTTGCAGCTACTTATAAATGTGTTATAGGCATTACTGTATTTGAATACCACACATTAAGGTCAATCTGAGGCTTAGTTTAATAAACTGAGCACTAGCTCAGCTAGTGTGCTTTCTAAAGAGAATAAAGCATGGCTACATGAAAATTTAATTTCAATGATTAGCCAAATGTCTCATCATCTGATTAGTGACGTGCATGAATGGATTAAGGAGATTCCCACTATCCCTATCTACTATCTAGCAAAACCACAGCCAAGGGAACTGGCTTGGAGAAATCAGCATAACCAGTCAAAGTTCACAGTTCCCCTGCACAATTTCTCAGCCTTAGCAAAGTGTATTCACAAGTAAACTTGTCTTTTTCTTGTTGTTGTTGTTATAATCTCATGAAGAAAGGGGGATGTTCAAAACTTTTTTTTAGAACAGATACAGTTTACTTAATAAAAATGATTAGTTATAATGGAATTTTGTAGTATGGATAAAATAACTTATGATTTTGTATTATTTAAAAATGATTACAAAAAAACAACAACAATTTTGTACATACTCCTTTTGGAAGTTTGAAACTAAAATGGTGAAAATACATATTCAGATAACACATGTCTACTGAATAGCTTAATATCATAACATTCATTTCAATTTCTATGACTCAATGATGAAAGCTGGATAAGAAAATTTACTTACCACAAAATTTTTCATTAAACGTTTTCTTCAAAACACTAATTTCAAATCAGGTGGTTAAGGCACTCAATTCATAACCCATGGGTTGCAGGTTTGAATCCTCATCACAACAAACATGCTGGCCCTTTCAACTGGGGTGTTAAATTTGATGGTCAATCCCACCATTCTCTGGTAAAAGAGAAGTCCAAGAGTTGGTAGTGGGTGGTGATGACTAATTGCCTTCCCTCTAGCCTTACATTGCTAAAGTAGGAAAGTCTAGCAGAGATAACCCTCGTAAAGCTTTGCTCTAGTTATAATGATTATCATGATTAGTTATAATGGAATTTTGTAGTATGGATAAAATAACTTATGATTTTGTATTATTTAAAATGATTACAAAAAACAACAACAATTTTGTACATACTCCTTTTGGAAGTTTGAAACTAAGGTGGTGAAAATACATATTCAGATAACACATGTCTACTGAATAGCTTAATATCATAACATTCATTTCAATTTCTATGACTCAATGATGAAAGCTGGATAAGAAAATTTACTTACCACAAAATTTTTCATTAAACGTTTTCTTCAAAACACTAATTTCAAATCAGGTGGTTAAGGCACTCAATTCATAACCCATGGGTTGCAGGTTTGAATCCTCATCACAACAAACATGCTGGCCCTTTCAACTGGGGGGGGGGGGTGTGTGTTAAATTTGATGGTCAATCCCACCATTCTCTGGTAAAAGAGAAGTCCAAGAGTTGGTAGTGGGTGGTGATGACTAATTGCCTTCCCTCTAGTCTTACATTGCTAAAGTAGGAAAGTCTAGCAGAGATAACCCTCGTAAAGCTTTGCTCGAAATTCAAAATAGATGAGTTTGGTTTCAAATTGTAAATTATAATTCAAATTTTAGTATTATACATTAGTTAAATAAGTGAGGTGTCTGGCCACTGTATTTTGTGTGTTACAACTTATTGTATCTCTAGGATTTTCTGCTAATAACCTACTTGAGTCTCTTATATAATTTTGCTGAACATCAGCAAATATACTGTTTGGTTAGCGATACCTGGAAAGGGCATTGCTCGAAACGTTGTATAGACAAGAGTATATGTTAATATACATATATATATCTGTAGTTAATTTATTAACGGTTTTACCTTCGACATTTTTCTTTTGTCTTTCAACAACCACTACGCATAATTTCCTACACAGTTTTATGAAACCTAATTTAGACTTAACATTCTTTAATCTAAGAATACTCTTAATCTGTTAGTCACCACCACCAAATTGTCTATATCTGTTAATGCACAAGCATATGTATGGAGGTATAAGAAAATTGTGAAAACTCAATCACTGTGTCCATAAAGTTTCAAGATGTTGTAGCTGAATGTTGAATGATGCTGTAGAATTGAACATCGCACAGCACATTAATTATAAAGAACAAGTCTACTTGTTTACGATACTTTGCCAGCTTTCAGTTGTAACCTGTAACATTTAAAGTATTATGCGACACATATAAATCGAGTTTCAGAACACACTTATTTTTCATTGTACCACCCTACTGACGAATTCTGGTATTGAATGAAAGGACTCTGGGGTTATAGACTTGTGGGAGTCAAATGGCATTTTTTACGCATCCATAGTTTACGTGATATTTATATTTACCACAACACTTTATTGAAGACATAAACCGGTTTAATTGCCCTCTGTTATACAGTCTAACCATGGGTCTATGACTACTTATAAACCAATAGAAATGGTATGATAAATAATGGACTTTCTTTCGATCTGTTCCGACTTTAACTAATAGAATGCTGAGGCGTGAAATGTACATAGAAAGACTTTAAATGGAATACAAGTCTTTTTCTCCTTCTTTTCTGGATAAAAAAAACTTGTTTGCAGCTCAAATGAGTGTAATTACAGAAATAAATATACAGGTCATGGCTCCTATTTAACAAGTGACTTGAAGTTAATCTTAGATCACGTCTATCATTCTGTTAAAACATGAAAATGAAACATAAATTAGTATATACCATTTCATTTAGCTCCACCAAGTTTACTCTATAAGCTTCACATAATTTTTCATACTGTTGTTTCTGCAACGTTAACCTGATAATTAGAGCAAAGTTGGCTTGTAAATTGCGGAATCAAAGCCGTTGCCAAACGTACTCGTTTCCCTTGGCAGTGAGGTGTTATAAAACGACAGTCAGTATCACTATTTGTTCGTAAATCAGAGTGTCAGTAATTGTGTTGTCTTCCGTGTCAAATACTTTGGCTCAAAATTCAACAACCAATCTACCAAAACCATAAAGGTATTATTCATTACAACGTAAAACTTGTTTCTGTCAGTTGGAATTCATTAATATATCCTATACTCTATCATCTTAAAATAATTCCACAATCAACTTTTCGAATTAATTAGCAACTATTTGCCTTTGACATTATGATATATTTTACTATAAAACCATAACCACACTTAAATTTGTGTTTCAGAAAGACGTTAGAAAACCATTTTTACCATTCTTCGCACTATTGAGGTTTGTTGTGTTTTAAAGGCGAGACACAAAACCAAATTTGTTATATTAATTAAATTTCTTTTTAATTATGTTAGTAATCTTAATGTATTGAAATTGTTTAAAATGGTATCCTTAGTTTATGTTTTCGTTAAGTTTTCTAATATCGCCTTGACACTGATATACGAGAGTTAAATGACAAGGTAGGAATTATTTATGTTCACGACATCTAGTGTTAATATTTGTAAACACGGAATGAGAATCGCGTTATTCAGTCTTTTTTTCTTGTTTTTTTTAGTTTCACAAAAAAATGAATTAAATACTAGATATATTTAATAGTTTTGATTTAAGGTGATGCTTAAAATTTTCTCTCATGTTGTATGTGCCGATAGAGAATACACAGGGTTTTCCCTGTGTATCACCCGTGACCCTACGAGCAAAGAAGTAGTGGGAGTGTTACTAAACAAATTTATTTTATCTAACGATGGGAGTTTGAATAAGTAAAACAAGTAAGAAGTGCTTTCTCTTTTTCTACGTAACTTTAAATAATAGAAATAAAATACAGTCTTCTTGAAAGTCAAAAAGGGTTTGTTTGTTTCTGAATTTTGCTCCAAGCTACACGAGAGCTATCTGCGCTAGCCGTCCCTAATTTAGCAGTGTAAAATTACATAAAATACAATTAGTCATTATCATTCACAGTTAACTCTTGGGCTACTTTTTACCAACAAATAGTTAAATTGAGTGTAACATAACGTCTCCATGGATGAAAGGGTGAACAAGTTTGGTGTGATGGGGATTAGAACCCGCGACCCTCAGATTATGTATCGACTGCCCTTACCACTTAGCCCTCCCTGGCCGACGTCGAGTTTTCCCCCTTAAATATAATTTTTTATCAATTGAATTTGATAAGTAAAAAACAGGAAAGTTATTGATGAGTTATAAACCTTCAAAACATTGATCTCGTAGTGGCACATGAACAAAGCACTGTTACAAAATTATATAAAGAATGGTATTACAAATAAAAACAGGAAAGTTATCAAAGAACGTAAAATTCAGAAACAATGATCACGTTGTAACACCCGAACAGGACATTGTTACCGTTATTCAACAAAAGGATGACGCGGCACACACTTTAACACAAGCACATTATTGAGGCACAAAATTCTGTTCCTCACTGCATCATTTTAAATTTGCTTGATTAGGTTACCAATCGTTGCTTTGGTTAATTTACCAACAAATTTATCAATACATATTTACTTATACACAATGAAAAGTATACCATGCCTGTGTTTTATACGATAGTGTTATAATATCTATTAGTATAGATATTTGGATATTACTATCAAATGTTAGCACTATTTCTCTATATCTATGCCCATTCTAGGTATCTCAGCCTACATATATGAAAACAACTCACTTGTATACGGCTGTATTATAGCGGGAAAAAATATATAACAGAGGAAACTACGGATCGAGTTTAGCAACATATTACGATTCAGCATTGACCTTCCAGTTATCAATCTTAAACTCTTAGCTTCTATACACATAGTCGTGCATTATGAGAAAAAAATGTAACAAATAAAATAGGTAAACTTGTTCAGTATTACAGAATGAGTACACCAGGTTCACACTAAGAACAGGGTTTTATGTTCATTTATCATCACCTTTCCGTGATGGTGACGTCGGTATTTTTAGTGGTTTTTCTTTCATTTTTTTTCACAGCGCTAAGCTACAAATTGTTTTATCTGCATTCTGTCCACTGTGGGAAACCAAACCCCGCATTTAAGTGTTGTAAGGGCGTAAACTTGCTGTTGATTCACTGGAGACTTTTTTCTTAACACGTTGTTATAAGTAACTTTTGGTTAACTTCAAGTATTGAATTCCACGTCGCAAAAAGTATATATATTTATAATACAGCTTAAATTGTTCAGTAGCATATTACAGCCATCCTAGTCCCAAGGTACATACTGACACTAGGTTACATCAAGTCTCAATTAATTGGTAACTAGACTCTAAACTATCCACAACGCTTTTTGGTACACAAAAGCAAATTTTTTCACAAAACTTTGCGCAATTATGTACAATAAAATGGAACTGGTTTACTGTGGCCAAGTTTAATTATTTTTATTTTATATTCATAAGTAGGATGTAGGCCTGACATGGTCTGGTAATTATGGCGCTCAATTCGAGATATGTGGGTTACACTGCTCGTCACTGAACATGTTCGTCCTGTCAGCGTGGAAGCATTCTAACGTTACGGTACATCTCATTATTTGGTGATAAAAAAGTAGCCCAACAGTTGACGGTGAGTAACGCTGACAAGCTGCCTTCCATTTAAACTTTCTCTAGTAAAGTAGGGACGGCTATCTGGAGAGGAGATGGGCGTTCAAGAATCACTGATGGTACATTGGCTTCTAAGGTGCCCCAACAATTGTAAGAGGTCCCAAAACTCACGCTGTAGCACGCAAAGTGTCGGATATTAACAAAAATATGTCATTTATTCTCTTATGTAACATATGCAAATTTTCTTGAAAATTGTACAGTGACAGACAAATTTTTTTTTTCCAACGCCAACCCAATAAAAAGGCTCTATCAGTCTATCTTTACTACTTAATATTACAAGGGAACTTTTATTGTATAGATTTTTTATGTAGTTGTGCCGTTGAATTCGAAATTACTTCTAAGCAGGTTTTAACAGTTTCAGCAGGTGGTTTGTAGTAACTGAATCATAAAGAAATATTTTTTAATAGTTCTCTGAAGTTTTCTTGTTCAGAAGTTATGTTAATCTACAAAAATTAAATGAAATATGAACTTATTTGCATCTTTGAAAAATTCAACATTTATATGATTACGCTCACTTGTTTTCAAACACTGTTGCATTGGATTTTATGTTTTTGCGAATATCTTATTGATTTTAGTTTATTTCACCATCGACTTGAAGGAGTGTATGGCATTTCGAGTGAATTTGTTGGTTGACGGAAAAGTACCAGGAGACGTCACTTTGAAATGTCTAATATTATTCTCTTTTGTCGTCTCAGTGTCGTAACACGTGTGTATAGTACTGTGTAGTAATACATATATATAATATTTCCGGGTTCAGTGGAAATGTTAAAATATGTTTTCATCTTATAACAACTTCGTTATTCAAGAACTAGGTGCTATTCATTCAGTAATATATCACGTTATTACAACTACAACTAGCTCTATGTCTTTACAACCTGAACCAATGTTACATCTTTGGCTCTTACGTCCTTAGAAGTTGAACATTACTTACAACTATAAGGTGCTTTTTTTATTCTGTATAACCACGACGAACCTTTACATTCAAACATATTGAACAGTAATCACACCTACAGTTTTATTTCATTAGTCCTTACAATAACAAACAATTTTTAAGTACTTAAAAGTAAAACTAGTCCGTATGGTATTACACTACAATTATAGCTTTTATCGCCTTACAATTACAACTAGACCATACATGTTTACATCTGCAACTTGCTTTTCTGCTCCAGCTCCAACTCAACCTTACGTCCTTAAATCTGGAACTAGCTTTCATCTCTCCTTAACTGCAACTAAACCTTGCGTCCTTAAAGCTACATCTAGCTTTTACACCCCTACAGTTAATCTTTACGTCGTTTCATCTTCAAATAACTTTTGCTTTCTTACAACTACTGTTGCTTGGTTTCGGCTTCTATTGATAGTGAGATATTTGACAACAATGTTTTTAGTCAATTAGTTATTTGTATTTATTAACAGGATGCACTCATTGACTTTATCTAGATCTGAAATTTTTATGTAAAACAAAAGTGAGAGAGAGAAGTCAGCGTGTCAGTTGAACTACCTGGTGTGTTTAAGTGGTGAAACTCCTTCGTGAACTCGTTCATAATCACCTCAGATTGAAACTGAATACATGTTTGTGGTCAGCCGCGCGCGTCATAGTCACCAATCAATCTTTACCAACACTTTCTTCTTTTAGACCATAAATATATACAGTTCAATGTCATTGGGTTATTCATTAAATGTGGAAGAGAGAAGTGAAAGAAAAAGTTGTTCCAGAAATTCATTACTTTCCATGTATTTAATAATAATAAAAACCTATTGTTAAGGCACTGAATTATTACTTTCGGATATACTGTGTCCAACTGGTGAAATTTAAAATTCATCGTGATTATCTACAAACCCTGAAAAAGAAACAAAGAAGTAAAAGATGTCATTTTGTTGAATACTATTTAAGAAAACCAAACACTATGTATTGTTACCACGTTTCTATAACATTGAAACTCTGTGTTTTTAGTTTATTTTGTCGTGGTTTTCCAGTGATCTGAATAGTGCAGTTACATAGCTGACAGCCATGGTTCTAATATATGTTACTATAAAGAGTCAAAACACAAATACAAAAATTACCTCACCGTCAAATTTATAAGATCTTTGGTTCTTTTGGTAAAGTTTATTTTCTATACTTTGCTATTCATGTCTTCACACAGAATGTTTACCACCCAAACTAGCAGATTATAGATATTATATATTTTATAATAAACTAAGCCTTAATTGCACACATACACACACATATATATATATATAATATAACTACATTTTTCATAAGTGAGAAATAATGCATTTTAATGTATGTACATTGAATTATCATACGGGATAGTCACTTTAAATACCTAAAAAGTGACAACAAAAACATGTCGCTCTCATTCATGACCTATGTACTATTTTACATATCTACGTAACTATAGTTGTAATGAGAGAAGAAAACCAAGCCTTAATCACAGACACACGACGGATAGTAATAAAAGGAATATCGTATCAACAGTTTCTGTATTTTTATGCACTGTTTATTGGCGAATAAATGACGTGTTTGAATGTACTGGAAACAACTTACTGATAAACTAACCGCTGATTAGTACAAAAAGAAAATAAAATTCCTGTGTGAGATAAAATGAACATAATGGGAAAATATGTTGAAGGAGTAGAGAAAATTATTTAGTTAAGTCTAGAGTTCCTTTTGTATGTTTGTAACTTTATAAAAAAATCATAAAACTGAAATAAATCTTAAACTCATGTCAATCACTATCTTGAGGTCGAATATTCATTATTGAAGAACAAAAAGCACGCTAACAGTGACTGACAGACTCCAGAAACTGTTAAACGATGCATCAAAATCCCGTGACGTCTATCACGCACAAATACATATATATAATTCAACTGCATTTTTTTAGAAATGAGAAATATTTCACTTTAAGATATGTGTATTGAATAACACTATGTAACACAACTTTTGTTCCTGGATAGTATCTGTTATTTCTTAATCACTTATGTTGTAAAAGTACAGAAAATGGTCATTATGCCCTTCATACTTTGCTTTTGTGACCTGGATAATGAAATTTAGAAATTAACCTATTTTCTATGTAAAAACGGGTAAATTTGCACATTTTCATTAAATAAGGTCTGAATAAAACAACATATAAATCAATATTTACATATATTTACACTAAAGTTATACAAAATTGTTTAGAAGTTAGTAGTTTTTCCATATATCCGAGTGTAATGTTAATCACTTTCACGTGTCAGACAAGTTTGTTTTGGAATTTCGCACAAAGCTACTCGAGGGCTATCTGTGCTAGCCGTTTCTAATTTAGCAGTGTAAGACTAGAGGGAAGGCAGCTAGTCATCACCACCCACCGCCAACTCTTGGGCTACTCTTTACCAACGAATAGTGGGATTGACCGTCACATTATACACCCCCACGGCTGGGAGGGCGAGCATGTTTAGCGCGACGCGGGCGCGAACCCGCGACCCTCGGATTACGAGTCGCACGCCTTATGCGCAAGGCCATGCCGGGCCACGTGTCAGACTCAAATATAGTCTACTGTCATGTTGTCGTTATACGCTCCTTGGTGACTGCGTTCAAAGTCCGTTATGTCTTAATGGAAGCAATCGCCTTGCTCCTCTGAGTGTGCTTCCATGTTCTCCTTGAATTTATCAAGATGAGCGTCAAGGATATGGTCTTTTAAGGACGTCCTGCAGCCAATTTTGCTGTAGTTCTTCACCACAGCCTTAACGAATTCCACATAATTTACGGCCTTGTGATTGTCCAAGAAGCTCCGAACCACTGCGACAAAGCTCCTTCAAGCTTTTTTTCCAACTGAACTTCTTGTGGAATTCTGTGCACTCCATGATCATTTTTATTTGTGGTCCAACGAGAAGTCTCGAAGGTACTTGAAGGCTGAAGACTCCTTATCAAGAGCTGTGACAAATTGTTTCATTAGACTCAATTTTATGTGGGAGTAACACCTTCTGGAGGTCCACTAGTGGCTCATACTTGACATTGTGCCTCCCTACAGAGAACTCGATCCGTTGGGACCAGTGCTTCCTGTTGTAGTGCGCTGCGGTGTCCCTGTTGTTCCAAAGGCAAAGATAACAGACAAAAACTGGGTAAAGCGTCCTTGGAGACCCATTAGAAATGCCACCACTTTGAAGTCTCCGATTGCCTCCCAGTCATATTCATCATACTTCAAGGCTTCTAGCAAGGTCTTGACGCTGTTGTATTCCTTTTTGAGGTGCACCGAATGAGCCAGGGGAAAAGACGGAAACGTATTCCCGTTATGGAGCAGCACAGCTTTGAGGCTTCTGGATAAGCTGTCAATGAAGGGGCACAACTCGTTCGGATTACAGGCAATTCCAATTGTCTCGCACAGACCGGGTACATTGAGGGAGAGCAGAGCTCATCTTGACGAGTGAAGAAGCTTCCTCTGACTTGTGACTTGCACACTTTCATTCTTGAAAATCCTTGTAGGTTCTACAACATTCTAGAAAGTTCTTGAAACTTCTTGTAAGTTCGATAAAATTCTCTATCAGCTACTCAGTACTGAATCTACCTGGAATGTTGTCGAAAATGGGTAAATTTGAAAATTTCATTACCCAGGTCACAAAAGCAAAGTTTGAAGAGAAAAATAGGTCTTTTTCATTATATGAATATATAAGGTGATAAATAACACTATGGAAACATTTTTTTTTTTTACTTTTTCTTGTTTCTTGGCAGAAAGCGTCATTTCCCACCTTATATATTCATATAATGTTCACAATCGGAGTTTCAAAAAGTGCAATATATTCCACGTTTGTAAAAAAATTAATAATTATAGTGACAATTATTACCCTTTATTCAAAAATGATTATATCTGTCTTATAACTTTGTCGCTAGAGAAGAGCGTCTGTAAATAGTTCGTGGATGTATCACAAATGAAATATTACTGACCTATGTTTCTGGTTTTCTGTGCGCGGTAAGTGATAGCGCTAACGAAAGCAAACGTCGTCTTTGCCCGGAAATGATTCGTCAAATGAATTGACTCATTCAGGAAAGGAGGTTTGACTAGATTACAGATGCGTCCCTCATTATTTTTTATTTAATTAAAGTTTTGTTTGTTTGTTTTTTAATTTCGCACAAAGCTACTCGAGGGCTATCTGTGCTAGCCGTCCCTAATTTAGAGGGAAGGCAGATAGTCATCACCACCCACCGCCAACTCCTGGACTACTCTTTTACCAACGAATAGTGGGATTGACCGTAATATTATAACGCTCCCACGGCTGAAAGGGCGAGCATGTTTGGCGCGAGGGGGATGCGAACCCACGACCCTCAGATTACGAGTCGCACGCCTTAACACGCTTGGCCATGCCGGGTCCAATTAATTAAAGTTTAAAATTTATGAGAAAAGCACATTTTACAGAAAACAAAGAAAAGAAATATGAGACATAAAACAATTTGTTTCTTTGTCTTCTGTGCTCTACTATCTATAGTATTGAATCCCGATATTTATCGTTATAATTTTTAAAACTTACCTTTAAGCCGTTGGGGACTTGAATATGTATTGTCCTCGAACAACAAAAGTATCATCTGATTCTTAGGTCAACTGTGGTGCTTAAGTTGAATGCTTAATATTCATGTTGATTTATTAGAAAGGCTTATTTTTTTGACAGCTTCGATGATATAACAGCAAAATAGTTTAATTCAAAAGTTTAGAACATTGAGTTGAAGGAGAAAGTATTAGCTTGTAAACTAGTTTCCAACAAATCCATACGTTATGTTTTTATACTAAATTAGACTCTATCCGTTGAGACAGTAGTAAGTTTTCATATTTCCAATCCTAAAATCAGGCGTTTGAGTCTTTGACCTTTGGATTAACAGCTCTCTTATGGCTTGGGAACAAAATTCCACTTGTTGTGGATCTATTGGACATAAATAGGTAACAGATTGAGCCCACAAAATTAAAAGTGCCCATGGATCCCTGGTGAAAGAACTCCAGATGTCCAGAAAGTAATTTAACCATGCTCACACTACTCCCTCACCCACAGGGTAGTCACTAAAGCCACTATAATTGGTCCACCCAAATTAGAAATCCTTGAGAGTATGAACAGATCCTAATATGGGAACAAACAGTTCTGGGAACTAAAGAAGGAGATCAGAAAACCCTACAGGCCAATACTCCCAAATTAGCACCAGAAAGGCAGGAAGCCAAAAACAATAAATAAGAATGTGAACAGGCTGTATAAATTTGGGCTTCTAATATCTCTGGAATTCCAGCAAATAACATGGGATGAAGAAAAGGAGTTTTCTGTAGTTCCCTGAAGACAGAAGATGGTAAATGAATAGTTTCTAACATGTTTGTACCAAATAAATTTCAACAACAAACTAACCAGGAAACCAAAGAAAGAACTAAAGAAGACAAACTGACTAATGTAGATGTCAGCAAAATCCACAACTTGCCCTCCAATTGCTGAGGGGAATGTTGATATGCTTCATACAAAAGTTGGAATGAGGATAAATAACTTAGGACAGTACGATAGTAAGGTAAACAGGAAGAAAATGTGATCTGTTTGAAGTGATCTCAGGATTCAATCTAAACCTTACAGGTCCAAAAGGGGTCCATCCATTGAGAATTTAAACAGATATTCTCATGAAGGTGATAGCCAAAGTATGCTGATCCAATAGATGTGGGGGTTAAGGCACAGCTATTCTATTGCATAACAGAGCAGCAAATCTCCCAGTATAAATAGCAATATCAGGAGAAGGGGGAAAAAACAAGACATCACTTGCTGTCCTTTCTGCTAATAAGGAAGGAGTAGAGTCAAATACAATAGGAGAAACCCCCAAAACCTCACAAACCCAAGTAACCGACTGACGGAAAGATGTTGGAGACAACTGATCAAAATGATCCCCTGTTACGGCTGACTTAGTAAAAGAATAAATCAGAAGAAGCAACTCTAAATTCCTGCCACTTGTTCCCTGGTTACTTGCAAAAGCCACCTCAGAACTATTCAGAGAAACACCCTCAGTCCACATATGTCTTCATCTCACAAATGATTATATCACATACAGCTTCAACTGAGTGTTGATAAACACTAGATAGCAAAGGGTGAAGGGAAGAGATCTGGTTGATCTCTGTAGTAGAAACATTAAATTGAAAATTCATACCCACTGGTAATATTTTTAAATTAATTTATGAACATAAATAAAAAATAATAGAGTGTCAACAATGTTCAAAATCATAACATAAGTAGTTAATAATCACAACACTCTTGTTGATAGAAACCTGTGATGAATGCTTTGTCAAGAAAAAATGATTACATTATCTGAATGAGGTACTTATATACAGTATCTGGAGAATTTGCATAGAGTATTCAAATTTGAGTGTGATATAAAAGACTGCACCAAGTAGTTTCAATGCTTAGATGGGAAAAAAGTGGAAACCCTGGAAATTGAGAAATAGCTACAGTTACGACAGAAAGTGTTCAGACCCTGCATCATGAGTAGTTTTTCCTTATAAGTTAAAAAAGTATCATGATTAGGATAATGAACATATAGTATATTATATATATTATACTAACACACATCTACATAAATTTTTATGTAAATTGAATGACTAATAAACTGTTTATAAACAAATAACCAAACATAGGAGGGGCAGAAAGTGTTTGTGCGTCTACTTTAATGGTCAGTTGTGTAGCCTTTCAAGTGAATTACTTGGCATAATTACTCCTCATAGTCCTCCATTATTGTTTGACAGTACAACTGGTATTTTCTTCCATTCTTCTTTACAGAAGGCCTCCAACTTTAGCAAGTTTTTCAGATGACGCTGATGAACCCTGGTCTTCAACTCATGCCAAACATTTTCAATTGGGTTAAGATCGGGTGACTGTGATGGCCACTCCAGAATGCTTATATGGTTCCTCTACAACAAGGATTGCACATATTTCGATGTGTACTCAGGGTCATTGTCGTGCTGGAAGATCCAACGACGCCAAGCCGCAAGTTCCAAGCATCATTCTTGATATAAGTGCTTAATATATCAATTTACTTTTCTTTTTTATGATTCCGTTGACGCCGTGAAGGCTGCCTATACCAGAAGAGCTAAAGGAACCCGTAGCATGATCGAGCCACCTCCATGTTTAACTGTAACGGACGATGTTCTTTAGAAGATGTCGCTCCCCTTCTTACGAAATTATAGCTAATATCATTGTGGCGAAAAGCTCGATTTTAGTCTCGTCTGACCAAAGAATATTCTTCCAATAGGTAAAGGATTTATCTATATGCTTTCTTGCATACCTCAATCATACTTCTATATGAACAGGCTTTAAATATGGACGGCATGCTTTAAACACAAAAGAGCATAACATGTTCGTAACTGTAGAGGTGCTTACTTCAACCCCAATTTCCCTTACCAGTTTCTGTATGTCATTATGTGTTAAACGAGGGTTCCTACTAACTTCTTTGAGAACCTTCCTCTTGGTTCTCTCTGGAATTTTGGTGGGGCGTACAGAACGAGGGAGGTTAGCAGTTGATCCTATAAACTTAAACTTGGCAATTATGCTTTCAACAGTAGATTTTGGCACATCAAGTTATGTAGCAATACCAGAAAGAGAAACACAAGACTTGTATTTTACAATAATTTGTTTTTTTTTTATATCACTGGACAGTTGTTTCTTGTTCGTCATGATGACCAAGCAGATAATGACGGAGACGGCTCTAAATTGCCGGAAGTACATTTTTTGCTGGCTAAATTCCAATAATTATGAACCCAGTGTCTAGTTCTGGGAATGGTACAATGTAATTTATTTGCCAAACTAAACAAAATTTTTACGGGAATATCAATTTTTTCACAGTTTCTGAACTGTATGAACACTTTCTGCTCCTCCTATTTTTGGTTATTTGTTTATAAACAGTTTATTTGTCGTTTTATTTAAATACAAATTTATGTAGATGTGTGTTAGTATAATATTTATAATATATTATACTTCTATTCACCTACTCATGATACTTTTTAAGTTATGATCAAAAACCCACTCAGGATGCAGGGGTACAAACACTTTCTGTCAAAACTGTATATTGTCAGTGAAAGTAAGTATATTTTGCTATATATTGGTATACTAGCACCATGTCTACTTAGATAAGTCCTGAACTGAAATTTAAAAAACAATTAACCTGGAATCTTTTTTTTTTTTCATTTTAGGAATGGCACATAACTATAATATATGCATCTTACACTATGATCAACTAAATATCTAAAATACATACAGTACTTAAATATGTTTCTTTATGTTAACTGATATATGAACTTTCTCAAATAATATGTTTTATGCATTGAAGTCATATTCCTCAGAATTACCATTAACTGGGTAGCCAACTTCTCTAGTTGTGGAAACTGTCTGCTTTGAGTAATGTTCTTTTCTCAACTTTAATACTTCCTGTCTTAGAGCTTCTTGGATGAGCAACTGATCACAGCCTGAAGTCTCCTTTTCTTGCTTTAACTGCGTCAATTAATTCATGAGGACTTCATTGGCCATACGTAATTGTTCATTTAGCTTGTACACCTCTTTCTGTAGATGTTCGTTTTTAACTGAATATTCATTCCTTTCTTCTTCTAATGACTTAATTTCATCTTGTAGTTCAAGCTGTGTTTGAGAGACCATATTTACATCACTACAATTAATATGTACTTAAATATTTTATCAACATCAATAATGATACTAAAAATATAGTAATATTATAAAATACAGTAATATTACAAAGCTGCTGAATGAATCAAACACACACACACATCTTTGAAGATTGAAAAATTTAATTTTAAAACTGTTTAAAAGCTACAGGATATTAAATTTACAGTTTTTTTTTAGAATTACAACTTTTCTCATTTTGAGTATGCTGCAAAAACCATAAAAAATTAACAGAATTTAAAATTTAACTTTCAGAATATAATCTTACTATCCCAGACTTAAATACATAATTGTTCATGAATATACGATTTCAACTGCCGCAAATGTATCTTGATCATATGACCAGTAACAAAATCAGGAAAGTGTAAACATAGACACTTATTGTTAACCATTTTTTCACTCATGAAAATGGTCTACTTTTGTAATATTCTCAGGTGAAATACACCACAACAAGTAAGAACCAAAGCTAGAATTGGAAAATTGGAAGAGCTGATATAAGTTAAGGTTGATACAAATGAAAAAAGGTTGGATACAGACAAATCTCATTACTACAAGAAAGGGAATGTTTCCTATGTGCCTAGTTATGCACAGGGCCAATATACCAGATAACATTAAAAAGTAATTAATAATTCATCTTCTATACTCACCACTTAGAGAAGCAGATATACCTGCACTAGCTAGCACTGACCATTTGTAACAAGTACCGAAAGGAATTAGAACCATAAATATTTGGATACAACCTTTAAAAAATCCTAAAATAAAACTTTTGGATGTTGTTTTCATGCTGTAAATCTACATAAATTACTTTCTCCATTCTATGATAATGGGATGACTTCTTATTCCTTATTGTTTCTTGCAGTCCAATCGTTGGAGTTCTCCTGTCACATATTATAATTTATCTTGGACAAGTCTCCAATTTATTATGTTATGTATGTTACATATTATGATTTCAAAAATATGCTGGAAATTTTAATTTAAAACTTAAATATTAATATGTATCAAATTTATGATACTTGCCAACAAGACATACACACAATTTTCTTTGTCAACACAAATATACATTTATATATATAAAAAAAAAAAATACAATTTAAAATAATGATGATTACAGATAGTGAATACAAATAATTATTTGATATAAAATTTTACAAACTCACAAACAATATTCAGTCTTCTATGTGGTCTGGAACTGAATATTTTATTGACAGCCTTAAACTGCTTTATATGTAAATATCAAATATATATACAGGTATAGGTAATACATACCCTTTGTTTTATGTTTTTAAACTTTTGATTATCAGACAAGTCACCACAGTCTGTTTGAGTAAATGCTGTACTTTTCTCACGTGAAGAAACAGAATCTATGATAGACACTTGAACTTCCTGAAAATAACAACAAACAAGACAGCCATAATTGTAGTTAGGTCATCTGTAAAAAAACTTAATATATTAACTGAAATGAAAACAGAAAAAATGCAAATTTCAATGTAAAAAAGAGACTGTTGGAAATAATAGCCAGTTATGAAGTTGTATAAACTATCTTGAGTTACACTTACAATTAAGATTTAATTAATCAATCAGTATAAATAGTTATTTACAACTTTCAACTGATAAGATTTTATTTCCATACAGTACTTAATAATAAGATCTTTATGAGAGTATAATTTAGGCTAATGCAGTGAGCTATGTGGAATCTTTAATAATATACTGTGTTCAAGTAGAGCTGCATTAGTATCAGAAAAATTAGATACAGAAACTTAACAATAGAAAATTCTATGAGATATTTATATTATGAAGTAGAACAGAATCTCTTAGAAACTGAGTTCATGAAAGAAAAAGACTGGGTTCAAAACAACTAAACAAACAATCTTTATTAATTCACTAACACAAACATTGCGTGTGTATACTTACCCAAGGAACAATAAACAGTCTCTTCTACAAAAATAAGTATCATCATTTTATTGAGCTTAAACTATCTACCAGACTGTTTAAACTCAATATTTCTCACTTTACAAGCAACATCAGATTCATCAAGAGGCCCATTACACCATGAGCAGAATAGGTGTGAGCTCAATACAATGGTAAGGAGAAAGATAACTTAAACAACATCAAATTACCTACCTGTATATATATATGAACACACACACACACACAGAACAAATTATAAATTCAAAAAAAATACTATCTCAAATACTGATTGAGGTGTTTAAGACTGTTAAGGGAAATTTATCCCTTTGTTGTTATTGATGACACCACTGACAATAAGATCTTCACAGTTTGTTGGCTACTAGCAACAATGGTTCCAAAGGTGTGTTATTTGTTATTTGTGGTGCTGAGTTCTGGAAGACGTGTTTCTCTGCCACCCAACATTCAGCTGTCCTTTAGGACAACCTCAACTGTCACAGGGCTTCTCTGGCTTAGAGACATAGTGATATTTTGCACAGACCAATGCACGTACACTACTTGTGGCTCATTGTTTATAGACACATTATGATAAGACACTTAAGGAAAGGGTTCTTGATACTGAAGTGCCTACCATTCATCTTTCTTGATAACAATCTTTTGGAAGCTGACTGCCATGTCTGCACCACTAGTAGCACTGGTACAAAGGTGGTGCTTAGCTAATCATTAGTGGATTCTGCAACTCTGTCCAATGAGGTGTAAGGCTCTTAGGTCTGCTTGGTCTCCAGACTTCAGAATCAGTTAGGTCCCAAATGTCCAATAAATGACCTGGCAATGCATCTTTTAGCATAGATTTTACAAGGTGGAATGTCAGGCTGGATCCACGTGTCTTTGGGTCAATATGAAAATCTAGTTCATTGCCAAAAAGAAAGTGCTGGATGTCTACTGTTATTTGCCAAACAACTATAATAGTTTTATAATACTACAAAGCTTCAGCACATTAAGGAACTGAACTTCACTGACTAGTTTAAGAACATGACAGCCAATAGTAAAAATTTGATCTTAAACAGTAAAAGAACAGATTAAAAATACAAAATTGGGTGAATACCTATTAATCAGATGGTCAGTCTAGTGTTTAGGTTGAAAAAAGTTATAACTGCCTGGTTATAACTATTACACTCCTCTCAAAAATCTATCTTTAGGGAGGAATAATCAACAGACTACTACTGTCAAGTGATACTGGTATGTAGGTTCACATGTAATCATAATCGAATCATCCATGGAACATACATGACCAGTGTTTGTGAACTTTTTCAGTCCACTGACTTCACTGTGACTTTGTTGACCAATACCTTATCAGCTGTGCTGTTCTTTGTTGTCATTCCTTTGATAATGGCAAACATGCTTAGCCTTCAGCCAAAATCCAAACTCTTTAATACCATCTACACATAAACAGTACTCAGTTCCAATAAAAAAAAAAATGAAATCAAGATTACAAAACTAGTTCCTATGCAGAAGCTGGCTCAGGTTAGGTGAAGCCAGCCAACCTATACTTCTGACCATTAGAATCCACTAATGTTCATATTGTCATTCTTTATAGATCATTTTCCATGCGCCCCACGAGTACAATGGAACGTCTATGGATTTACAACAGCAGATAGCTCAATGTGACTTTACTATAAGAAAACACACACGCATTGTTTATACACATGTGAAGACTTCAAGGCCACTTATGCTGGTGAAACTAAATGCCAACTTAAAATACCAGCATTTGAATATATCTCTATACCTATAAAAATTAGAAAAAAAGTTATAAACCTTTCCAACTCTGCTATCTACCATCAATAAAAACAGGACATCCAATTTTTCTCTCCAACTTTAAAATATTTCTGACAGCAATGTCTGAATCAGGAAGGTATCAAGTTTCATTTATTATAACTATATATGAACAGCAACATTATATCAGCAATGTATTTTGAAAGTATCTACAATATTGCCAAAGAAACAAATGGACTTATCTCAATTGGAAAGTAACTTAAATTTAGATTTATTAGTATGCGTAAGTAGTCGAAATTTCATCATTCTTTACTGATATCAGATAATCAAACCACATAATGTTTTCTTTTGATAGAATTTATAGTATTTTAGAAGGCACTTAATACTACAATCCAATATATTTTCTTACATTATAATAAACCAATTGCAAAATACGTAAAAAGAAATTATGATTATAAAGAGTTTTTTGCAGTAATTATGTCATATCTCAAAACCAATATGGCACAAGAAGGTTAAACTGCACAGGGGTATTAAGGATATTATGTGGATATAAAGGCCAAAGTTGTCATATGATGCCATTAAGAGCACCACATAATGTCTGATCAATAATAACAACTGTTATAAATGTGCTGTCCTAGCATCCAGAATGCATTGCATTAAGGTAACAATGAACATCATATTAAGTTCACAAATCTTATCTGGTATGCTGGCCACTTCCAAGAATATTGTATCTTTGAATCCGCATGATATATGTATAATTTCAGACAGTCCTACAAACAGAAGTTAACTAATGTCAGGCCCATTGAATGAGTTGGCAACTCACAAGAAGAGAAATGTGAAATTATTCTGCCTTTAACAGGTTCCTGCAAGATATGTTCCAACTAGTTACCAATAGGTGAAGAATCACCATTCTGCATGAAAACAATAGTTTCCACCATATTCTGTCGATGAAACTAACATTAGTTATGTTCATTGCACAGTACCCTGCAGCATGAAATGTACACGTTTGCAATTCACATGTTGACAGGTATTAGAAATGTTGTGATCTAGTGATCCAAAGCGATAAAACCGTATTCGATGTATTCGTTTTTGTACTTTCGCTTGATTCCTTGCTTTTGATTCAACACATTCTCCTTTGCAGCACCAGACTTACTTAAATATTTTTTTTCCATGGATAAATGAAAAGCTAATTCATACACGATAAGCAGGAAGTTCTGCAGTTGATATAAAATTCCTGCCTTCAGCATAATAACTGTAGCTTACCGCAGAATGAGAACGTGTTCCAGAAAGCAGTTTGATTGTTTAATGCATCATTTATGATGTACGAAGCGCTTGTTGCACCACAATTAAACTAACAGTCGAACTGTTGCAGTAAAGAATGAAATTTAAGTATAAACTTCTCAGTGCTTGAGTTCAATGAAAACCATCGAATGTTTTGGAAGGTTTCAGAGTGTCTCTATAGTAGCTTTTATTAACTGATGTGTTCAACTTGCTTGTAAAATTCCAAGAAAGCTGAATGTGTTTCAAAAAACACCGCGGTACACAGGTTGAGAATCACTGGTACAAAGAGGTATAATACTCGTATATACTGATGTGAACTATATTAATTAAATTTCATTATATATAAATAAGTTAAGTATCAGTTGGAATTTAAATCATCAACACAATCATCTGACAAAAATCTGACTATTAAAATAAAAACAGAATATGATACAGAAAGAGGTCTGGGAAATGTTACTATGCCTAAACAAAAATTATGTATAATAAAAATTCACTATTAATTCATACCGTTATAGTTAAAGGAAAAAAATGTATTGGTGAAACATAGTTGCCTACTTTTTTCAAATTAATATAAATCAAACATAATTATGTAAATCACACATACTTACATTACAATTTTCAACAGCACCTTTTGATTTCCGCTTCTTTAGCTGCTTCCTGACAGCACCAGCCATCTTAAGCCTAATGTCTGGAAGAGCGTAAACTTAAAACTCAATAAATCACTAAATTAAAAACACAAAAGCTTAATAAAAGTTTTTGGTTTTTCAAAAACGTGAAAAGGATGGTAAAGCTTTTGATATTAACAACAGTTTTCTGAATTTCTCGAAATTATGCTATTATAGATAATATAATAAGAGTACTTATGTTTAAATGATACTTCCAAAAAACGTCAGAATCGTTCTATTTTGCTAAGCAACCGCAATTCAGTGGTGGTGATGACTAGCTGCCTTCCCTCTAGTCTTAGACTATTTAATGTTATAGATTTCTTTTATTTTCTTTAGATGATGAATAAAGAAGAACTCAAAAAGCCCATAAATATTGGAAACAATATTTGCTAGTACCTTAAACATTGTCATCTCCAAACTCTGGGCCCAGTATGGCCAGGTGGATAAGGCACTCGACTCTTAATCTGAGGAGTCGCGGGCTCGAATCCCGATTATAATGTGACGGTCAATTCCACTATTCGTTGGTAAAAGAGTTGGCGGTGATGACTAGCTATCTTCTCTCCAGTCTTACACTGCTAAATTAGGGACACCTAGCACAGATTAGCTCGAGTAGCTTTGTTGTAAATTTGTAGAAGATTCTAGAGTAAAGAATCATCAATTGAAGATATGTGTATTTAAGTTCTAGTGACTGCCAGTGTTGCCAACTGAAATTTCTAGAATTTTGTCTAATGATTATAAAAGATAATCATCAAACTCGCTGAGAAATAGCATATATTGTTAGTTTGCAACAGTTAGTATACTATAAACCTCAGAATTGATAACTGTGATAAACGCTTATTAATCGAAGAAAACTATCAATATTTGACCAGGAACGTTCATAGATGTCGAACACTACAAACCATTTAACTTTAGACGATAGTATTTTTACGAGGACATTAGATATTTTCCGCGATTAAAAGTCAGCTTGTAAACGGCGTGAGTCCAGCAAATAATAGAGTTAGCTAGCTTACTCGTTAAGTGAACTGCATCTATATCAACTTGAAAGTTATTCTCATGCCAGATAGAGGACTTAATATTGTTTGTGTGTATAAATCTTGTTGGCAATTATTATAAATTTGATATACATTCACATTCAATTAACTTTTAAATTAAAATTAAAAGTTCCGGCTATTTGAACTTAAACTACATCGCAAAAAATAAAAAAATAAACGCCCCCCCCCAGTAATTAAACGGTATGTCTGCGGACTTAAAATGCTAAAACCGGGTTTCGATACTCGTGGTGGGCAAAGCACAGACAGCTCATTGTAGCTTTGTGCTTAATCAAAAACAACAACGCAAAATAAATCAGAGGCTCGTCAGGTATAAATTATAATACGTACGTATAATTTTGTACGTAAATATATTGAAGTGAACCAATGCCATTAACTTTTTTCAGGCTGCTTTCATTCATTTAAGAAAAAGTATAAAGACATTTAAGATTGCACATGTTGTTTTACCATTTATATTATACTTATGTAAATGTATATTGTTTCCACAATCTTTCCAAATACAGACAAATACTATAAAACGAGTTTATATAAAATTGTGTTATGATGCAATTGAAGTTAAAATATTAATAACTAAATCAAACTTCAAAGAGATTGCAATATTTACAGAAATACTATACACTATTCATGTTAATATAACACAAATAATATTCAATAAATAGATTTATGTCGGAATGAACATGAATTCGTAAAATTAAAGTATTTTGATGGCTAAAAATTATTATACCAAGATATTAAGTCTTACATTTACTAAAGAAAAACAAAGCAATTCTATAAGGATATAAGACAAAACCTTAATTTTCATTTTTTTTTAAATATCGATGCAAAAAAATAGTAATAATGGACACTTCATAAAAAATGCATAATGTCAAACAAACAAATACATTAAAATTTTAGATATAAATAACTTCACTTTTGTCATTCTGCAATTATTCATGTCGAATACATAAGCAAATACCTAATTGGATTACCGAAACGATTCACTAAGAAACACATCGACGTATATACTATAATCATACCAAATCCAGGTATTCATTAAGAAACTCATCGACATATATACCATAATCATACTAAATCCAGGTATTCACTGAGAAACACATCGACATATATACTATAATCATACCAAATCCATCGACATATTTACTATAATCATACCATATTCAGGTATTAACTAAGAAACACATCGACATATATACTATAATCATACCAAATCCAGGTATTCACTAAGAAATACATCGACATATATACCGTAATCATACCAAATCCATCGACATATTTACTATAATCGTAGCATATCCAGGTATTCACTGAGAAACAGATCGACATAAATACTATAATCATACCATATCCAGGTATTCACTAAGAAACACATCGACATAAATACTATAATCATACCAAATCCAGATATTTACTAAGAAACACATTGACATATATACCATAATCATACCAAATCCAGGTATTCACTAAGAAACACATCGACATATATACTATAATCGTACCATATCCAGGTATTCACTAAGAAATACATCGACATAAATACTATAATCATACCATATCCAGGTATTCACTAAGAAACACATCGACATAAATACTATTATCATACCATATCCAGGTATTCACTAAGAAACACATCGACATGTATACTATAATCATATATAATCATACCATATCCAGGTATTCACTAAGAAACACATCGGCATATATAGTGTAATCATACCAAATCCAATTATTAAAATCAATATTTGTTTTTGTTTCGCTTGAGACTATTCGAGGGCTATCTGCGCTTGTCGTCCCTAATTTAGTAATGTAAGAGTAGATGGAAGACAGCTCATCATCACCACCTACCGCTAATTTCTTGCGTTACTCTTTTAACAACGAATAGTGGGATTGACCGTTACGTTAAAACGCACCCACTGCTAAAAGAGTGAGCATGTTTGGTGCGACGAGGATTTTAACCCGCGACCCTTGGATTACGAGTCGAGTACTTTAACCACATGGTCATGCCGGGTGAAAGTCATGAGAAGTACTTGTAGTTACTAAGGGTAATCTGAAACAAGTAACTTTGAGATGCTTG
This sequence comes from Tachypleus tridentatus, assembly GCF_004210375.1. Classification (NCBI taxonomy): domain Eukaryota; kingdom Metazoa; phylum Arthropoda; class Merostomata; order Xiphosura; family Limulidae; genus Tachypleus; species Tachypleus tridentatus. The sequence continues at coordinate 33,956,539 of NC_134834.1, forward strand.
TTTCACATGGAGGATTACTACACAAAAATATATTATTCCTGGTAGGATTTTTATTTTCTAATTAAAATACTTTTTATTGATGTTTTAAATCGAAAGTTCTAACGTTCATGATTTTTGGCTTAAAAATATTACACGTTTGCCAGTGGCGTAGCTAGGGGCGGGGCAAGGGTGTACATCTCTGCATAACAACATTGTTTATTCGCTATGAAGTGACTGCATTTTGACGATTTCATGTCAGCGTTATGATATAACGTGACCAAATCACAACCAAATTGTGGCAACACATGACGTTGCAACTCCCATATATAGAACACTGGACATTACTTGGTTAAGAGGGGAAAATATTTCATTCTGAAATTCATTTCTAATTATGTAACATCAATTTAGCGCCCACTACGACGTGGTCTGGTAAAGTCATTTTAACTCCCGTTTCAATTTTCTATTATAGCCGTTCGTTTACTCCCGAAGGACAGGGCGCTTAGGCCATGGTAGCATTGCGAAAAGTGGATCAAGTAATAGACAATTTACCGACTTTATTCGGTGAAGTATTCGTGTAATGTGCGTTCTGATTACTGATTTACAGCATATAATGTTACATTTCACAACGTTTTCACAATGTTACATAACAACGTTGATTATTCGCTATGAAGTGACTGCATTTTGACGATTTCATAACGTTTAGACAACTTAATAGAAAAATGTGACTAATTACGACGTTGTGGCAACGTTACATAGCAACGCCCATTATTCGTCAGGAAGTGACGTTGGAATCTGACGTTTTCACAGCGCTTAGACAGCGTTGTGGTATAACATGACCAAATCACAACCAAGTTGTAGCAACACATGACGTTGCAACTCCCATATATGGGACGCTGGACATTACTTGGTTAAGAGGGGAAAACATTTCATTCTGAAATTCATTCCTAATTATGTAACATCAATTTGGCGCTCTCCACCCTCGATACTGCGCCCGGGGACAGATTTACACCCTTCCACCCTACTAGCTACGCCACTGGCGAACGAGTAATTTTTTAAGCCAAAAATCATGAACGCTAGAACTTTCTATTTAAAACACCAATAAAAAGTATTTTAATTAGAAAAGAAAAATCCTACCAGGAATAATATATTTTTTGTTACTTGTTTCAGATGTGTTTTTTAGAGAATACCTAGATATGGTGTGATTATATATGTAGATTATATATGTGAGTATATATGTCGATGTAGAGTTTGTATTAGTACATAGATTAATACTTTAATTTCCATTATACTTTTATTATTTTACCAGATGTCGTTTTTGTTAAATGTTTTTTAGCGCAAAGCTACACGATTGGCAATCTATATTTTGTCCACTGCTACTGGAATGTAACCCCGGATTTCAGCGTTTCAATTTTATAAATTTACCTTGACCCTTCGAGGGACTTCTTTAACGGTAAGTTATTATTTTAAAAATGAGTTTGTATCACATACAAGTATATGTATATTATTTTGTTTTGTTAAAGTATTCAGCCAACATCTCCATGGAGAAAACAGTCTCCACTTAAGTGTTTGATGACCGTGTTTACTTGTCCTACCAATGAAAATCCACAGAATTTAAATGAACGCTATCACTAGTAGAGACCAGTGCAGTCCTTTGTTGGTTTTTATTTTTATCAGAACCACATTCAACGAATACTTGTTTGTTTTTCCACAAATCCAAACTTGTTATTTGTAAAGGTGAAGTTGAACATATCTCCTATATATTTAGTAACACTGAATTAGTTCAAGATATTCTTATTTCTTCTCATTCTATTCGGATGACAGCGGTCGATATACATTTTAGTACATACATAACAACTGATAAATGCATATGCAAAGATAGAATTGGCTGGTATGGGTATTAAAACTTTGATTAAAATAAAGTACAGAGTAACAAACTTTCTTTGTTAACCTGAAGATGACCTAAGAAGGTCAAAACGTTGTTCTGTACTTTATTTTTAATTGAAGTTTTAATATCCATACCAGCTGTCTTGAGAATAGATGTTTACTTCAAGTGGGTTTCTCGTCATCACAAACGTATTATTCCACTGGACAGTAATTTGTTCATCAGTCAGGCTACTATTCATCTGTCTCTTAATCTACCTCTCTCTCCAATGTCTAGCTGTTTGAGTTTATCAATCTATCTTTCTCTCTATATTTCCACCTTTCTGTTTCTCCATCAAAATATACATTTTCTATCTGTCTTTATGTCCTTCTGTCCACTGTCTATTTGTCTATCTTTCTCTCCATCTAGCTATCTTTAGCCAGTCTATCAATCTATCTCTCAGTCCGTCTATCAGTCTATCCAACTTTCCGTCTGTCTTTCTATTTATCTATCTAAAGAAGTCGTAATAGAATATTTATTTGAAGATATTCAAAATCTAGGTATTTCGCCAGATAATGTCAGCCTCATAATCCTTCATGGAACTGATTAAAACAGCTATGGCCATTAAGAATCATCTGTCTGCTTTAACTCCAAAATAAACTTCTTATTTTTAACAAACCACCCGTTACGAGCTGTGGAGTTATAAGACAGTGTTGTGTTAAGAGTTTGGAAAGATGGTCGGTCATGCTCGTACGTTCCTGCGTCAACGTAATATCCGGAGTTTAAACATGTTAAAAGTTTCAGGTGACAAGTGTACATTGAACTTAAACATGACTGTAATACCGAATAATATCTTAAGCCAATTGAATTATTTTTTACAGATGGTGTTATTATGTAACTAATTTAAATAATGAAGACATGATACAAGGTTGTTCTCGTTCTTATCGTTATTTGTGTTTATATACCAAGAAAAGTCAGGCTTCGTTGACCTCTTCCTCCTTTCTTTGCATTGGTATTAGCAACTGTCAAGCGTATTTATAAATGTTACACAAGGGCCAGAGTAACCCACACTTACTTACGCCCCTATCAGGGCAATGTCCATGCACTATCTAAATATACACTTCTTGTAGTTGTTTTTGTTTTGTTTGTTTTAAATTTTGCGTAAAACTAAACGAGTGCTTTCTTCGCTAGTTGTGCCCTAATTCAGCAGTAAAAGGCTAGAGGAAACGTAGCTAGGTTTTACCACCCACCGCCAACTCTTGGACTACTCTTCTATCAACGAACAGTAGGATTGACTGTCACACAACGCCCCTATGGCTTAAATGATTTGTTTCTTTAAATTTCGCGCAAAGCCACACGAGGAATATCTGTGCTAGCTGCCCCTAATGTAGCAGTGTAAGACTAGAGGGAAGGAAGTTAGTGATATACCACTCACCGCCAACTCTTAGGTTACTCTTTTACCAACGAAAAGCAGTACTGACCATCACATAACGCTTCTATGGCTTAAAGGATTAGCATGTTTGGTGGGACGTGAATTCAAACCCACGACCTTCAGACTAACGATTGTATCTTTGAAGTTTTATAAATTTCACCCAATATATATCTCTTAATGTTCCTTTAAGGTTTACATAAATAACTGCTGGCTGTCAACCAATAGCAACAAATAAGTCACATGGAATAGATGGGATGGCGTTTAAGTGGTCAGCAACTATTTGGTTTAAGGTTGGTAGTTCCCTGTTCGAAGTTTTTAATAAATCTTTGGACATCGTTGAATGTTAAGAGGTAAAAGAAACAGTATTAAAATCAATACAGAAAAATGAAGAATTAGTTTTGTTACGAAAATGGCGGCCAGCATAATTTATTTGTACGGATTATAAAGTATTTAGTAAAGTCATAACAAACAGAATCATGTTATGTATGATGTAATAAATCTCCCAAATCAAAACAACGAATGTTTAGTTATTGTAAAGTTAGATCTTGAAAAATAATTCTATAACATAAGTCATACTTATTTAAGAAAACCACTGAAAACACACACTAATTTTGGATGGAAAATTATAAGAGGAGTTGACGCAATGTCCACAAATATCACACTTCACGTAGTTCACGAGTTTGTTAAACTTCATTCATTACCTTCGAGGCCCGGCATGGCCAGGTGGGTTAAAGCGTTCGACTCGTAATCTGAGGGTCGCGAGTTCGAATCCCCGTCGCTCCAAACATGCTCGCACTTTCAGCCGTGGGGGGCGTTATAATATTTCAGTCAATCCTTCCCTCTAGCCTTACACTGCTAAATTAGGGACGGCTAGCGCAGATAGCTCTCGAATAGCTTTGCGCGAAATTCAAAACAAACAAACAAACAAACAAACCGTTACCTTCGAGAAGAGTGTACGACACCGACATCCAATAAGAAGATTATTATTTGTTTCTCTCAGAGAAAAGCAAAATTAGGATATGTGCTGTGTCAATCGCGGAGAATCGAATCTCGGATTTAGGTGTTGTAAGTCTTTGAACCTGGCAGTGTCTAGAATTGGATAGAAAACATTTTCTTTATGATTTAAAGAGATTTAGTTTCAATTTTTTTTTCATTATCAAAGACATTTAACCTTCTTAAGGTAACTATATAATATATATTAGAGATTAATGAAGTAAAAAAAATATATTCAGTATATCAAAGGCCAATGAACTAAAATATCTTGGTTAATGGTCTGAAAGAAAAAAAAGTGTATAAAAATAAACTAAATACAGTGTGTGTTATGTTATAGCAAAGTCATATTGGAATATCTGTGGTGACTGTGATTACAATAATATTTAAACATATTGTTATTCATCTTGGATTAACCAATAGCAGTAAAGTATAACCAACAACGGACAAGGTTATATATCTATTATAGAATGGCCAGTGACGAAACAGGACACTAAAACCTTACAGGCCAAATTTATAAAAAGAAAAGTAAATAACGTTTCGAAAGACTGATGCTTTAAATTAACATAAAACAATGCACAAACGTTAACATAAAGCACAAGGAAAACAATACCCACAAGTTACTATAAAACATAAGGAAAACAATGTACATGATGTACTATCTTCCCAATTGTGGTTACAGCGAATAAATGTGAGTGAATTGAATAGTGACAATAATAAGACATATTGGTTTGTTTGTTTTGAATGTTGCGCAAAGCTACACAAGGGCTATCTGTCTCTTTAATTTAGCAGTGTGAGACCAGAGGGAAGGCAGCTATTTATCATCACCTACTGGCAATCCTTGAGCTACTCTTTTACCAACAAATAGTGGGATTGACCGTCACACTATAATGCCCCATGGCTGAAAGAACAAGCATGCTCGGTGTGATGGGGATTCGAACTCGTGACCTTGAGATTAAGAATTGAGCTCCCTAACCACCTGGCCATACTAGACCAAGACAAAGGATATATGTATTTTGCTGTGTTGCTTTCTTTGTTTCTTGTTGAGCACAAACCTACAGAATGGGTTTTCTCCTGTCAGCCCACCGTGCTTAATTCTTATTGATGCACGATCCTCAGCATAATAAGCACTCGGACTTGCCGCTGAGTGTGTGTGGACGGGTAGAGGAAGAGGACGGGAGTCAATAATGGTCATCTATAATAGGTTAATGTCAAATATCTTTCTTTCTATTGCTGTACCTAATGTTTCTTGTGTGTCAAACTTGTAAGAAACTGGCTTGATGTTTTTCTAAAGAACGTTTTAACGAAGTATTTATTCATCTATCTCAACAATTTCCACTAAACCCGATTAACACAATATAATTTTATAATATTTCTCCACTTTGTGAAAACGAAATTTTTTCTACCTATAACACAAAAAAATTCAGTTTTAAGAAGAACTCCTTCTTTTGTCGCAGAGTTATCACAGCAATCACTCATATTCCTTCAAACAAGATACATCAATTTATTCGGAACAACTGCAATTGGTGAATAAACATACTTCTCTTTCCAACCATGTAAGATTCGACATTCTATTGGTCAGAAGGAAATTGGATGGGTACTGCCGAACTTCTTGTTTACGGATTAATCCATTGAAATTGGTTAGAACACTTATTACACTATTAACGTTAGAAATATTTATAAGAAGTAATATCAGATTTCAAAGCAGGTTCTCTCATCGACATCAGATTACGTATGGAAAGGATACGGATAAACACAGGCTCTTATGAAACACTTAGTTCCCTGATGTTCCGCACAAGAGATTAAGATACGAGATTGTTAGATGAAAAAAAACGTTCACGTTGGAACTTAATAATCAAAAGTTATATTTCCAGAAATAGAAGTTTGTGTATCCTTAGTTGTATCAGTGAAAAAGAAAAAAACGGGGTTAAAACATCCTTTATGATAACTCTGGGTAAGGACAATTTGGGGAATGGTAGCTAATAATTTATGTGGTTGATAGACTCAAGGCTGGGAATGTCAGTTACTAAAGCATACACAAAATTAGTTGGACGCGGTATTCCACGTGTGTTTAAGGTGCCGTTAGTTAGCATATTCTAATTCCAAATGTTCCACAAATTATAAGTGAGCAAATATATAATTTCCAAATGATTTAATTGATTCCAATGCTAATTACAAATGTCTTTTTCGTTTTTATTTACGTATATATTCTATAAATCATTTAAGTTTCTTGAATATTGTTCTTCTTATATTCTCCCTGTTGATTCGATTAATGTTTTATGTTGTCATTTTTTGATATGATTATTTTGAGTTTCATACTTTCTCCTGGGTTGTTCGCGTGTTCTCACTGTTCCTATGATTATTTTGAGCTACATAGTTTGGTTTGGTTTGTTTTGAATTTCGCGCAAAGCTTCACAAGGGCTATCTGTGCTACCCGTCCTTAATTTAACAGTGTAAGACTAGATGGAAGGCAGCTAGTCATCACCACCCACCGCCAACTCTTGGGCTACCCGGCCACAACGTATGAGCTATCTGAAAATGAAAAGTGTAACTTAACATAATCATAGCAGCAGCGAAAGTATAAGACCAATCTAGGAAAGAACTATGTAACTCAGGCCCGACATGGCCAGGTGGTTAAGACACTCGAATCGTAATCTGAGAATCGTGTGTTCGAATCCCCGTCACACCAAACATACTCACCCTTTCAATCGTGGGGGGCGATATAATGCTGTGATCAATCACATTATTTGTGGGTAAAAGAGTAGCCCAAGAGTTAGCGGTGAGTGATGACGACTAGCTACCTTCCCTCTAGTCTTACACTGCTAAATTATGGACGGCTAGCACAGATATTCCTCGTGGAGCTTTGCGCTAAATTCAAACAAATCTTACTTTTCATTATTATTATTACCAGAATAAGAAATTGCACCTAAACATGATAATATTTTTAAAGAGAAAATCAACATTTCTTTGAAATTTAAGCGATACATAGATTTCTATTGCATTTGTTTGTTTTATAGCAAAGCCATAATGAGCTGCTATTTGCTTTGTCCATTGCGGTGAATCGACATCCGGGTTTTAGTGTTCTAAGTCCGTAGACTTATCGCTGTCCTGCCACTATAAAATATAAGAAAAAATGGCGGAGCCAGGTTCGGAAAAAATAAAGACTGATACATAACACAGGCCTGTGATGTTTTTATTTTCTTGAAATTTTTTGCAGGTCGACAGCACTTCCTGTACGCTGAATTCGAAAATTTTATCCATTTTTCTCCATCACGTACAAAATTTTCACAAAATGTTATATGTATTTTTACATAAGTGAATCACTTTACTGAAATCTTATTACATTTTGTTAGGCTTAAAATATTGACAACCACTGGCTATAGATTTCTCGACACCAATAGCGACTTGAGAGTCTCATCGATCGTTCCAGAACTCACGAGAGACACACCACTAGTATTCAAATGGTCAAAGGCCACGTGACGTGCCATTTCTGGATAGTATTTATTTATGCGTGCATTTTGACATTATTGTTTTTTCTTTTCAGTATTACGTATTCGTTGCTACGGCAACAAGAGATTGTTAAATGATCGAAACATATCTTGTTGTACTTGTGGTAAATTTGTTGTAACGAAACAAAGGCAAAACATTACATATTTCCTTAAAAAAGCGTATTGCATGTATTTTGGAATAAAACTTGGGAACCAAAACAAATCTTGGGCTCCACACAAAGTTTGTGCAAATTTTTGTCGAAGAGTTGTGACAACGCACTAAATGTTACGAAAAGAAAGACCATAACACGTGGTTCTAAGACTAAAAGACGTAGATTTCACAAAAAATCAGGATGAATGTTTTTTGGTTCTGAATTTCGCGCAGAGCTGCCCGAGGGCTATCTGTGCTAGCCGTCCCTAATTTAGCAGTGAAAGACTAGAGGATAGGTAGCTAGCCATCACCACCCACCGTCAACTCTTGGGCTACTCTTTTACCAACGAATAGTGGGATTTATCGTCACATTACAACACCCTCATGGCTGAAATAGTCAGCATGTTTCTTGTGACGGGGGGTTCGAACCTGTGACCTTCGGTTTACGAGAATGCATATTTGTCTTCAGTTTGCTTGTATTTTTGTTGACAAAAATAAGTATTTAAAAACTCGAAACACTATGTATATTAATTAATTTTTCATCATTATCTTTTATTTTGTCGTTATAAATTTGTGAGATTACACCCTTGTGCAAATTAATTGAAACAAGACGGAAAATTACGATTTTTTTCAATTTTTTTGCGTTTTATTTCTGAGAATCCAAAAATTACTCACAAATTAATACATGATATGACCGCCTTTATTTTTCAGAAGATCATTAATCCGCTTTGGCATCGAGTCCACGAGTTGACTGCAATCTTTACTAATTTTTGGATCGCGGTACCACACCTCAATTATGGCCTTAATTAGCTTATCTTTCGTAGTATAGTCTTTTCTCTGAAGTATTTCTTTACAAATCGCCCAAAGATTTTCAATAGGATTTAAGTCCTGAGAGTTTCCAGGCCAGTCCAGCACCTTTCTTCGCGTTGTACTCATAAAATTTCTCACAAGTTTCGATGTGTGGCACGGAGCCAGATTCTGCTGAAAAATGCCAGATCCATCTGGAAATCTTTTTTTTTCAATTCTGAAACGACTCTTCTCTGCAAAACTTTGATGTACTGTTGTCCGCACATCATACATAATAGCTGTAAAAGCTCCAAAACATCTTACGAACTGATTGATGTGAGATTCTCGAAGTTTCCTCACCTGAAAATCTGCGAACATGCAGACTTCTTTGACCCTGTATGAAGAAATGAGCCTCGTCACTGAATAACACCTTCCTCCATTGTTCATGCGTCCAGTACTTGTATTTCAGACCCCATTGATACCGTTTTCTCTTCATTGGGTTGGTAAGAAGTTGGTTTTTGACTGGTCTCCTTGCCCTTCTAACGCAATTTCGAATGAGGTAATATTCCTCAAAATTTCGTGATATATCACAAAAATAGATCGACCGTATCACAAAACACAGCTAATGACGCCGTCTGTGTGAAAAAATGACCATTAAAGGAAATCAGCGGGTCCAGCGAGCCTACACCGGCCGCCATGCTGAAAATATTGTAAAATGACCATTTGTTTCAATTAATTTGCACAAGGGTTTAAGTACAATCCTATTCAGTGGGCTGTCTGCGTTTTGCCCACGGCGGGAATACAGTTCAGAATCGATCCTTTTGTAATGAAATCCAGCTATCATTACATACTTCAAAGAGTACACATAAAACGTATTAACACTAAATAGTATTAGTAAAATTGAAACACTAGTGTGAATAACAGTAATAAGATCTTTTTTAACGAAGCTCATCAACTGCTATATACCAAAAATAATGAGAGGTCAAATATTTCTCAAAACGCCATTTGTATGTCAAGCCTGATACTGTATGTAGTTTATGTGATTTTTATCAAAACAACAAAGTAAGCTGCTCCATTGTGATTGAAGCAACAATACTTTTATCAGGCCTGGCATGGCGTGATTGTTAAGACGTTCGACTCGTAATCTGAGGGTCACGGGTTGTAATCCTCGTTCTTCCCAACATGCTCACCTTTTCACCCTTGGGAGCGTTATAATATGACGGTCAATCCCACTATTCTTTAGTAAAAGTATAGCCCAAGAGTTGTCGGTGGGTGGTGATGACTAGCTGCCTTCCCTCTACTCTTACACAGCTAAATTAGGGTCGGCTATCACAGATACCTCTCATGTTGCTTTGCCTTAAATTTATAAAACCAACAAACAATACCTTTGTCACTATTGCTAATCAAGCTTTATCACTGAGCATCAGTTCATGAAGTCACTCAAACAAGAATATTTTATGCTCATAGTAACAGCGATATTTTACTTAGAAACAGAAAAGAAAGTTAAATATAAGGCGTACAGTGAAACCAAGAATAATTATCTATAGCTATTTTATGTGAATTAATGTACATTTGCATTAGTTTACTGCTTGCTTCAGGTTCTACAGTAGACCACGAAATTGAGCATGGTTCTACTATAACACTAGTCTGTTCAAAAGACGTCCATAATAAAGAAGAAGGACAACTAATAAATTGGTACACACCTCTTAATGAAGTTGTGACAAGTAGGGAGAGAATACGAAGGAAAGATGGCGGCGAATTAGTGTTGACTGACGTGCAATTCGATGTGGAAACGGTGAAGGTGATTATAAACATAATGTCACAGGTAAATTAAAAGTTTTTGGTTTTAGATCTTATTTACGTTTATTAAACGTTACTAATTTAATAGCAATAACACTTAAATCGAAATCACCCATCTCGCTTTTATATGTACTTCAGCCGTAACCTTTGATATTTTACCCACCATGTGTATTGATTAAAAAATAATTTATTTTGCCTATGTATACGTAAGATGATGAATATGATAACAATAGTATCACTTTTAAAATTTTATATTTATTTTTGTAAACAACCAAGCCGGATGTTCATACACAAAACAGTTCGGAAAGCATCTGAAATATAGTTTAACTGGCAGTATCGATTATTAATCTAACCATATGTTTGCGATATTTTTCTTTAACCGCATTTGAATGTGTTGGTTAGAGTTATTGTAAAATGTGATTCTTCTGTTTTAGCAGTTAACAATGTTAAAAGTAAAGATGATGCTCTTCGTCAAATCAACTTCACGAATATAATGTGTTCATTAAAATGTCTAAACCTAAGAATGTGAGGTATCTCACTTGTACATACCACGTTCGATCTATCTTTAGTTTGTATAATGTGGTTCCAGATTGTTAATACAATTGCCGTACGACTCTTGTTTACAGAATTAGCTCTACATTTATATTTACGTATAAAAATTAGATATTTTCATTTCAAACTTAGAGTTTTTCTATAAACGGTGGTTTTTTAATGCTATAAAGAATTGATGGAGAGTCAGACGTTAATGAAGTTAAATATTTAACCTTAAAATCAGATTTGTTTGCAGCTATTTAACCCATTTTTTTCTTAATTTGCTCACAACCGATTTTAAATTAGTGATATGTGAAAATCGTATTTTAGATCTAACATATTATTTAATCCCAGAATCCATCAGTTGGACTTGACAGAAACAAGGGAATTTTTTATGAATTTACAATACGAAATATTCAAGAAACGAAATATCCTCGCCAATTATATTTATCACATGATAAAAGAAATTTCCGTCTTCAATAAATACCAGATCTACCTTATTGTCTTTATGTCCAACCAAAACTATTATCATCAGTTTTAAAGGATTCTGGCATACCTTAGAATATGTCTGGTACTAGCTTCTCTTTGTTTTAGAATTTCGTGCAAAGCTACACGATAGCTATCCGCTATCCGTCCCTAATTTAGCAGTGTAAGAATAGAGGGAAGGCAGCTAGTCATCACCACCCACCGCCAACTCCTGGAATACTGGGATTAACTGTAACATTATAACGCCCCACAACTGAAAGGGCGAACATGTTTTGTGCGACGGGGATTCGAACTCGCGAATTACGAGTCCAGCGCCTTAACCCTACTAGCCGGGCCTACTAGCTTCTAATGTTCATGTTTTGTGATATATATTATATAGAATGTTACATTCTCTCTCTGAATACAGTGGTAAGTCTATGGATTTACAACTCTAAAATCAGGGGCTCCATTCCACTCGGTGTAATCAGCATATAACCCGAAGCGGCTTTCCTATAAGAAAACACACACACACGTATACAGTATTGTGTAGAAGTGATAAGTTTATTTGTTTAGAATTAATCAGAAAGTCACCGAATAGGATATTTGGGTTATCCCCACCCAAAGTATTGAAACACGGTTAATCATTTACATGTTATAATTTAGAAGTGTCATCTTCAAATTATAATACACACAACAATATTCAATAAAAGTTATAAATTTAGGTATAAAAGTATTTTACTTTGTATCGGTTTAAAGTGGTTTTACTCATGTATTAGAAGGAATTATTAGGTTTATTGTCTAATGATGTTGGATTTTATAGTATTTTGTTGTTGATTTTTTCTTGGGTTATTCACAGGGTGATTATCACGTTGTTGACTGAGGTTCTCTATTTAATCGTCCCCTCAAATCTCCTTCCTAGTCGCTCTGTAACCTAAAAACGTTGAATTGTATATGAATTTCGTAATAAAAAGTTTTAAATTACCCATTTCAGAATGTCTCCTAAATTTATTAGCTTCAAGTGCGTTTCTCAACAACATAAATGCACGAAGTTGACTGCTTGCAATCGTGTTAAAAATACTCACAATATAAATCCATGTGAGCAGTGTCATTTTTATATAAAAGTGAGGCTTCATTTCTAAATAATCTAAAGTGAACGATTTATTACTTTCAAAAGAACATAAAACAGATTATCTCAATTTTCACGAGAGGACTTGTCCATGCGGAAATGTGGTATGAGCATTGGTAAACATATCTACCCGTAATTCCTATAAATATTACCATAAATGCTACACATTCTAAAGACAAACCATAGGAACATTTGTACGTCCATATACTGGTCCAATTAATCACGACTCCAGTCTCATGAGTGACATTGCCAAATCCAACATGCTAAGTGGGTCGATACAATCTTTAAATATGTTTATATTGACACCGATAGGATACTCTTGGAATATTCATTTTATTCCATGAACTGATGCTAGAGATGACCTGCAAGGGATATTTCAGGGAAGTGATGAAGAAGAACTCGTGATCTAATCGGTATTATATCAGTGCCAGGTTGTTCATGAAATTCATAGTAATCATACTCTTCAATTTATAGGGATAAATAAGCCACACCAAAACAGTTTTGAATATGCAAACTGGCAACTAATGTGACAATCAATGCGATATGAAGTCGCAGTACAACATAATTTATCGGAACTTCTTTATGACATAGTTTAGCATTTCGTAGGTATCCTGATATAATTTTTCTTGTTTGTAAGACACCTCAAAATCATATACTGACACATTTTACCAGCGTAGTATCCCCAAAAGAGTCTGTGTTTTCATAACTGATATTAGTATAAATAGTGACACCAGTTTTACATTAAACTTTGCCAAATAAAAATTTTGAAAGGAAAATATCAAAGTAAATGAAACGTACCTCAAGGTATAACATTATTGATAAAGAGAAAAACTGTGTGTGCTTTCATAAAATTCCAAGTTTCTGTGATTAGTTTAATGAGTTGACTCAGTTACTAAGTATATAAAAAAATAAAAGCCTGCAGTAAAGAAACCGTTTTGAAGAACGCGTTTTCTTTTTCGCACAAATCTCGCACTGCGAAAAATCTTATATTCCTATCGGTGACAGTAAATGAGCTAAAAAAGATTTAACTTTCCGTTATTTTCTCCACTGTATGTTACAGTAGAAAACCTCGCTTGAACTCGAGGATACCGAAGAGATGCTGACAGGTGTTGTAAATATGTATTACCCACAGTAACATTAATACTTTCCATTAAACACAAAAAGATATAAAACTTTTAATGACATAGAGTTTTGACACTATAAATTTGTTTTTGATAATAAACTCGTTGACAGGACTATAAAAATTAACACTGAGTAAATAAATGCCAAGCTATGTACTTTTAACGGTTTTAGGTCCATGTCCTCCTGGTCACTTTGACAATGGATTCCAAACTAAATGCCTGCCGTGCCCAGGAGGGACTTATATGGCACATTTTGCTTCTAACGCCTGTATACCTTGTCCTGGAGATTAAATTACTGATGAGGAAGGAGCCGATACTGAAGATCTTTGTAGAAGTAATGGAGTTAAACGGTTTAAGGTTTTCTTTTATTGTTTCTTTAAAATTTAAAAATGTTCCTTTTTGTTAAAACACATTGTAAAAGTAAGACACTTCTTCATATCTTCCATGGTTTATAGTGTATAGAAAAGCTTTCTCAGGACGTGGCAACAGTTGTTGTAACGATTTAGTATGTTAATATTTCTTATATTTACATAAAAACATATATATGACAGAGTGGTATTGTTTTGGTAAAATATTTAACAATTCCATATATATATATTTACTTTTACGTCTTATTTCCTCTCTTCTTTGAATGATAACATCACGTAGACATTCTATGTACCTAATATTATAACTAAAGTAAAAGTTCTTATTGAAACACAAATAAACAGAGATAAAGTGTTTTTGAACTTTTGTTTAGAATTAAGCACAAAGCTACACAATAGGTTATCTGTACCCTGCCCATCACGGGTATCGAAACCCGGTTTTTTGTATGTAAGTCCGCAGATATACCACTGTGCCATTGGGGGCTGTTAAGATCCTATTGAAATTTCAAATATATCTTAAAGTGTCTACTTGGTGATTCTAGTACACAGTGAGGTATTAATCAATAGTTTATTTAACATTATGTTGTATGAGAGTAATAATAATTTTATACAAATCCTTCATTACTGGTAGGGCGCTCGGCTCCTAACCTGTAGGTCAAGGGATCGAACCCCGCCACACCAAACATGCTCGCTCTTTCAGTGATAGTGTTAGAAAGTGACGGCCAATCCCTCTATTCCTTTGTAATAGAGTAGCCCACATGTTGGCTTTGAGCGGTCATAACTAGTTGCCTTCTCTCTGTTCTTACACTGCTAAATTAGGGATGACTAGCGCATATAGACCTCGTGTAGCTTTGCTTGAAATTGAAAAAACAAACAAACAAACTTTACTACTAGTGTATTATGGGTTTCTAGTAAGAAGAAAAATAGTGGTAAAAGTTAGGGATTTTAATATAACGGTCAATCCCCTTACACGGTTTTAAGATGGACTCAAACATTCAGACAAATAGTATTGAATAATTGTGTTCCCTTTAATGTATGATTTCAAAATTAGGAACAGCAAGTGCTAGAAACCATCTTGTAGCTTTCCGCGAAATTGAACAACAAACAAACATATTGGTATCTCTACCACACTCCAGTGTGCTTTACGTCATTACTAAGAAGACCTAAAGATATTTTATTAAAACGCTATGTTTACCAAAACAGCTACCCGCTTGTACAGCAGTACGTCTACGGATTTACAGCGCTAAAATCAGGGGTTAGTTACCTCGGTGGGCTCAGCAGATAGCTCGATGTGGCTGTGTTAGAAGAAAATATACACACACTCTCAAATCTTTACTTCAGTGTATACTGCAGGCAGTATTTTGTTTTTGAAATAACAGAAAAGTAAACACGAACTATCTGTGTTTTGCCCACCACGGGTATCGAAACTCAATTTCTAGTGGTGTGAGTCCATAAGCACACCGTTGTGCCGTTGGGGGATCACAACAAACAAGCAAACAAAATTATTAATAAAAAATAGGCTTCTTCTTAAATTTGTGGTCCTTTGCATTGATTTGATTAACTATTCTCAGATATAAAAGATTACGGACTCTTGTTGATTCTGTTGTTGTTTTGAATTAAGCATAAAGCTACACAATGGGCTATTTGTTCTCTGCCCACCACGGGTATCGAAACTCGGTTTGTAGCGTTATAAGTCCGCAGACGTACCGCTGAGCCACTGGGGGGCTTTGTTGATTCTACAACCTCCATGAATATCTTATATTCTGCGTTTAGTTGCGGGAATGCTTTGATGCTTTGAGTCAATCTGATGTTAAAATTACCCAAAGACATTATCCTTCCATCTGAATGATCTTTTTACAGGTTCCATCCTCTTATAAGGCTTTAAATACTAAGTGCTCTCATGACCTCGTCCCCTTAGAAATGTTACGTTTCTGAGTGCAATTCCGACAAATTTCATTTTTATGCAAAGCATTAATTACTTATGTTTCTTTTTCCCCATAATTTCAATTACGTAAACAGAAACAAGTGTTGTTTATTTCAAACTAATGTTTAAACATTTGTTTTTATATTTGTTAGTGAATTTAGCAAAAAAAATACTTGAATGATATCTGCGCTAGCTGTCCCTAATTTTGAATTGATAGATTAGAGGGAAGGCTGTTAGTCAGCCACGACTACTCTTTTACCAACCAAAAGTGGATTTGGTCGTAACATTATAATTTCCCCATGGCTGAATGGTCAAGGTTGTTTGATGACGGGATTCAAATCTTTGGGCTTCAGATTGCGAGTCAAGTGCCCAAACCTTCAGACTTTTCCAGACTTTGTATAAAGAAAATAAATAATTTTCTCCACCCAGTCCATACCTATTAGTCCCTAATAGTGAACTGGAATTACGTCACGATAACAGCCATAAAGTTAGTAACTGTTTTGTTGCAAGTATAAAACAAAGACATAGATCAAGAGAGACTCTGTTTAATTTTATGTTAATGCAAAAACTCTACCGAACATAAAAGCACAACAAAGCTGCGAATAAAAGAATGTACACATGCAACTTAGGCATCTTCGTACCTAACTTCTATCCTTATACAAAAAGTAAAATAGTACACTTGCGCAATTACTCGAGATCCATCTGTCGGTCTGCAGTAATTATACGGACTTACAAAGCAAAAATCCAAGGTTCAATTCCTCTTAGTGGAAAGAGTGTATATAACTCATTGTGTTCCTCTGCACGACAACAACTCCACTAACTTCGTGACTCACGGTAATAATAATACTTCTTCCTAGTTAATTCTTTTAATTTTGACTCCCACAAAGAGTCAACTGATTAATTCCACCTACATAGATTTTGTCTGTGAATACGGGTTGTAAAAGATTCAAGCTACTACAAATAGTTATAAACACAATTTTAAACATAATCATCATACTTACCACTGGAACTAGTCATGCTTGAGAAATGATATTTTGATCAATAAATACACCTCTTTACAAATATATCATATATATCCACAAAGCTATAAACAGTGACTGTCTTTACTCATGTAACGTTGATCGTTTCGATATATTTGGTCAATTATCCAACATGATGCAGAGGAATATTAGTGTTTGGTAGTTAATACACTAAGAACATCAGACCAGATGTGAAGTGACAACACGCCAGCTTAATCTGTGTTTGAGTCATAGTAGTCTACCACATATACTTATTCTATGTCTTAGTCATAGCTGTCTACCACGTCAACTTATTCTGTTTCAGTTACAGCTGTTTAAAAGGTCAGCTTGCTCTATGTTTCAGTTATAGCTAGTTAAAACGTCAGCTTACTCTGTGTTTCAGTTACAGCTGTTTACTACGTCAGCTTACTCTGTTTCAATTCTAGATGTACGTAATGACGACAAAATATTATAAGACATTTGAACCTCCTCCTGATGCCATCAAAACAAACAACCAGTGGCATGTTCTAAGTACTACTTGGTAACATTAATATGCATACAATGGCATGTTCTAACCGTCGCCATACTGTAGTCACATTACACATTTGTTCTACATGTCAGTTATGACTCGCCTAACTAAAGACACTAACATGTATTTTCGACTAAAACTAATATGATCATGGCAAGAATTTTATAGTAAAATTATATTCCTTAAGTTATTTTCATGTCTTATGGCTAAAACTGTATTTTTTTTTCTGAGATGTAGTTGTGTTATTTGAGCAAATACAATAACTTTGTCTACTAGTGTCAAAGCTTTGAGGCTTCATAAGCCTATGAAAGGTGACGAAAGTTCTGTTTAAGTGCAATGTTTTAATCACATACCTCATAATTGATTTATTTCGGAATTCATCACAGAAGATGTAAACAACAAAAAATTGATTTTAAATGTAATTTTCATTCTTATTTTTATCTTATTAAAGTTCTAATTTGAAAGAATGCGAAAAATGAACAAACACAATCTTTAAAGGTCGTTATGAATTAAATATTTTAGTGCACTAAATAACACGCAGTGCTCGTAACTACCTGGCAATGGAATATTTCTCTAGTTGCTTCAGAAAAGAATTTCAGAATTAAACTGAGCCTAAATTACAAAAACACTAAACCTAAACGGAAAAACAAGCCGAGCTGAAATTATAAAAACAAACTAAGCCTTAAATACGAAAACAAGTCAAAAACAAGAGAAGATCAGTTACTAGGCATAAAAAAGATGAAAAATAAGAAAGTAACATATATTCGCATATGCAATTTATAGAAAACTTACAATCTTTATTATCTTTACTGCTAGATTATTCAACATTATCTGAACTGCTACACCTTCATACACCGGATACAGCGACCTTATCTACCACTAAAGGAATCGATCCACTGCACGGGATGAGGTTAGTTATGTATTAGTTTTTATGTTCAGCTTTGGAAACAACGGATAACACACAATTTGGCAACTAATTAAAAATTCTATTTTTTGTTTCATTCAAAGAGTATTTAAACATTTGACCGAATATAAAGGATCTGTTGATTTTTCTGACTTGTTTGTGTCTGTTTGTTTTGTATAGGTGTAATGGTCTGACAAATCAAGTTGGAACTCCACGTCCCTCAACGTACATCTTTTCTTCTTTCAATCTCAGTGACCTCTGGTGGGTCTTCAACTATTATCTCATTCTTCCTCTTCCGCTGACTCTTCAACCTCAGGGACTTTTGGACTCTCATTTGGACTCTGTGATCTAACAGTGTTGTTGTTGTTATTGTTGTATTTATTTCTTCTGTTAAATTATTGTAAACACTAATAAAACATTCCTTAAGAAAATTCAGTGGGTTTCTCGCACCTTTTTCTCCAGTGAAAATTAATCACACACTGCTAGAATGTCATGTTTAATATGGTAAGCTTCATGGGATATCAAGCTATTGTTGAGACGATTAGTTTAATATAAAGACACAACGATCCAAAATATTTCAAAACACTGGTTGTAAATAAAATACATATCTCCAAAAGAAGTTATCATTTTCAACACAGAATAAATCATATTTCGTCTGTTAGAAAAGGCCCGGCATAGCCAAGCGCGTTAAGGCGTGCGACTCGTAATCTGAGGGTCGCGGGTTCGCATTCCCGTCGCGCCAAACATGCTTGCACTTTCAGCCGTGGGGTCAATGTGACGGTCAATCCCACTATTCGTTGGTAAAGAGTAGTCCAAGAGTTGGCGGTGGGTGGTGATGACTAGTTGCCTTCCCTCTAGTTTTACACTGCTAAATTAGGGACGGCTAGCACAGATAGTCCTCAAGTAGCTTTGTGCGAAATTCAAAACCAAAAACCAAATCTGTTAGTAAATAACTGCAAGTATAAAAATGGCGCTTATTTTTAATTTTTGATATGTTTCTTATTCTACTTAGTATTATAGTCCAGGATTCACTGACCGAATCGAATACAGATATCCTTAACTCAGTGATTCGGCTTATGAGAAAATTTAGGTTTCAGTTTTCTTTAAGATACAGAATCATTTCCTGAAGCCCCCGCTAATACAGCAGTAAGTCTACGGCTTTATAACACTAAAATCAAGGGTTCCATTACTCTAGGTGAGCTCAGTAAATAACCTAATTTAGCTGTGCTGTAAGAAAAATACACACGCTTCCTGAATGAATTTGTATTTGTTTTGCAAATTAGACTTAAAATGCAACCGCTTTACAATCGATAGAACTATATACAATGTACCAAAGATACACAGTGAAGCCTAGTATAATTTTTATGCATGTACGATATTCATAAGGGTTTTTAACTCTTTTTGTAGCTTACTATATAATAACCTAAATTAATTTAGGCGTGAATAATACTGAGGAGTTTTAAATAGATGAAAATGAGATCCACAGTGAACTACGTCACAGATTATGTTTTCAATTTTATTTATGGTGAAAATATACGAAATATCAAATTAATTTTATATGATACAGTTAATTTCGCCAACACAAATAAGCAAATCACAATAAACACTTATTCAGTTACCAAAATCAAAAAATGGCATAAAGGAAAATTTGTTGTCGAAAATACAAAACAAAAACTGGAACGCCAACTGCCGATAAGTAACATATACTTCTGTATTATAATATCACAGGTAATTTCAAATGGAAACATTTAACACTTAAAAAATAGCTCTCTTTACTTGGAGAAAACTTATAAATTTTCAAATAATTTGTATTTTAAAACTTATGTTTCTTGGTTCTAATTTTAAAATATTTATTTTACACAAATTATTCACAATTTAGAACAAAACGAAGAAAAAATACTTACCTTAACCATTGGGCTACTCTTTTACCAACGAATAGTAGGATCGACCGTCACATTATAATGCCCCACCTCTGAAAGGGCGAGCGTGCTTGGTGTGACGGAAATTAGAACCCGCGACCCTCAGATTACGAGTCGAATACTTTAACCACACGGCCACGCTCTTCAGTAAAGAGTAACATGGTATACATTTATACACGTGATATTTTTACAAAAATATCAACACCTCTAACTTTATTCACTGTCTGAAGTATTTTTCTCTGCGAAGTATTTAGATTTAAATTTATTTTGGCAATTAGTTTTTCCTTGTCAGAATTGCTTGGTTATAATTACGTTTAATTTCTTTTGATCATCAAAAACACTAAACATTTATCATGCTCCACATTTTGGGGTGACGTACAGGTAAGTACCATGTGTTTTCTACTGTTTAAACGGACATGAGTTTTTCGAAATTGTGTTGTTGTTTTTAATACTTTACCACATGGACACAAAAGAGTTGCTTAAGTAGGCTCTTCAATCTTTCTTGTTTCGTTGAGTGCACACAAGTTGTAAGTTCAGTATTTAGCAAGTAGCCAAGTTTCGTGCAGGGAAGATAACATGTTTCAAACAGAAATTGAAAGCTGTATTCTCTATCAGCGAATCGATCACGGAATAACAATGATAGGCTACCGCGTCCAGGCGCTAGAATTAATTTACAGTGAACAAGGATCAATGTGCTAGGTGCGTTCATGTGCAGATCTGAGCTTGTTTTTAATGCCAATATGTTTTCAAGTATAAAGTCAAGTTTGTCCTTATAACAGAAAATAAAGAACTTATTAGAATTAGGAACTTTTCATTATTTTTTTAGTTTCTTACATTTCCTAAAGTTGTAAGTTAATTTAAGCCTTCAGCCACAGTATTGTTTAACTTAACGTGGTTTTCACTTAACTTTGGTTGAACCATTATTATTTTCTAGGGAAGTAACGTTCAGCTTTCAAGTGGTTTTATTAAAGATTTTTGGAAGAGCTGACTTCTGCTTTAATTATAAATTACTTAACATTGCTTTGCTGAGGTTAATAGTGCTGCATTTATGATTTATAATGGTTTTATTAATCTTCATTGAATAACATTTAGGTTTTAACTTTTAATATGGATATTTGTTTGTTTGTTTTCATTTTTAGTGATAGTATAATTTACAGAGTGGAGGAAACACGTAGCTAATGAGAATTCAGTCAAAGTTTAACAGCATTCTTGCATGTTCAACGCATCCAGTTGCCCTTGTATTTTATGTTTTTATTTTGTGATTGTATTATTGTTTGTTTCTGTGAATATACATTTTTATCTTGGTAGTTCTTTAGATCTCATTTGTAGACCTAAGAGATGCTCAGTCACACTCTGTAACCAAGTGTATCACACATATCTAGTCAGTAGGCCTAACTGACTACTCACTAGAATAAAACATTCTATGGAAAAAGCCTTAGGGGTCATAAGAGTGACTATAAAATTTCATTATTCGATTCGTCTATGAGTCGGCGGGGGGTTGGTGCGGTTTACTAAGTGCCTTCCCTCGAATCTACCTGGCCTGGAATCGCCAGATGATTAAGGCACTCGACTCGTAATCCGAGGGCCACGGGTTTGAATCCACGTCACACCACAACATGCTCGCTCTTTCAGCCGTGGGGTCATTATAATGTGACGATCAATCTCTCTATGTGCTGTTAAAAGAGTAGTCCAAGAGTTAGCGGTGGGGGGGTAATGACTAGCTACTCTCCCTCTAGTTTGGAACCTTCATCTAAACAAACGCTCAGTGAAGGTGTCGTACTCTTTGGGCAAAAGGCATCCAATCTTACAGAATAATGGTGATGACCTGTCACTGGATGAGATTCTTCATCTTCTCGTTCATCATTTCTTGGGTGAGGCTCGTTCAAATTGAGATTATTCTGTTGTTTTGGTGTCTGAACATCATTCTCTGTATGTCCTTTTCTTGTACCTTGTTCATCAAGGGCTTCGATGACACTAGAATTATCGTTTCTGTTCCTTTCTTGTGTTGATTTGTTTGAATGAAATTGTTTCGGAGGACCTTGTGTTTGACTAGTATCGAGTTCATTCAGGAACACAGACATTCGAACTGGACATTTCAACAGTAACTCGTCATGTGAAAGTTTATTCAGGATTCCGATGACGCTAGATAAAGATTTCAAAGTGCTCATAAAGATCAAATATTTATAATGTTCTATATACTTAAAAATCATAAATGAATCTTAAAGGCTTTGAATGTTCTAAATGTTCATTCAAATTTTCTCCCAATAACCACCCTTTCTCTGCAAACAGTGAAAGAATGTAAAGATGCAAGATATTATGAACTAGACCACATGCAACTGTTCCTTTTCTCTTTTTATACTACGCATATGAGGTTAAACTAGGTAGTAGATGTTCCCTCCCCCTCAAACACAATTTGTGTTTTACTTCTGCTAGTACTTAAAAAACAAAAAAACGCCCTAGCATTCTACATAATGACCCACCACATTCGTGTCCTAGTACTGGGTATTTGTTTTGGGACTAAAATTTTTTCATTTATGTACTTATCTTATAAACAAAATGTACAATCAGACATTGTTCACAACAAAGCAATTTTACCCACTGTGGTATAATGAAACAATACATACAGTCAGTCATTTTTTATGACAAAGGAGTTGTCCCCATTGTAGTTCAGTGAAATAATACATACAATCAGATATTGTTCACAACAAAGCAATTGTCCCCATTGTAGTACAGTGAAACAATACATAGAATCAGTCATTGTTGATAACAAAGCACTTGCATTCATTTTAATACTAGAAAACAATATATACAATCAGACATTGTTCCCATTGTCAGTACAATAAAACAATACGTACAATCAGACATTGTTGACAGCAAAGCATTTACCTCCACTGCTTGCTTCAGTCTCCACTGGAGTTCTTCTTTCTCTATAGATAATCGAGACGTTGACTTAACCTCTTTCTCAAACTCTTACTTCAGGTGTAGACTTTCACTTTTTAACTGTCTGCAAGTTGAAATATGAAAGTCAAACTTAGTCAGACCACAGTTACTATCTAACGATTTTCTTGAACAAAGCGAAACAGATCTAGTTTGTTCTTTGTACAAGTTAATCTTATTTTCATGACATATATTGTCAGAAACAACATTTGTCAACTGATGGATTATAAACCAGGTACAAATTATTTTAGTATAGAACTATTTGTGGCATGTCAGACAGCTGAAAATACCCAGTTTTGAGCCAATGCTTAAACTAAGGGATTTTCAGTGATGGGACAAATATCATATCTTAATATATAATGTACAGTTTCAGAGCAAAACCTGTTTTATATTGGTGGCTGTGTTAAAATTGTTTCATGTTTCTGTAGATATAGTTTTATTATAAACAAATAACCTCCACATGCATGCATTACATTATTTGATCCTTAAAGATGTGATGTTTAATAGTCTGTAACAACATAACAAGTCTAGGTAGTTGTTTGATTCTAATAATGAGCTGTCATGTTTACATAGTTCATAGTAACAAGTTTATAATCAAAGTCATTGGTGGAATAAGTGTTCTATTTCTATACACACTTTTACAAAACACGTTTTGAACTGTGTTATGCTCGATTAAATTATGATTAGTTCTTTTATCAGATTAGACAGTCTTTGACTAAATTAGACGAAATAGAGTAATTTGAGTCTATACTATTAACAACTAATAAGTCGAGTTTACGATCTTATGTTTACTCATGAACAACTTAAGTGATTAAGTCATAAATGTAGTTAACAGTAATTTTATAGAAGTTACGAGAGTAATCATTGAAATGGCACTGTCTGTTTTAATCATTAAAATGACATTGTTGTAATCATTAAAATTACACTGTCTGTTGTATCATTAAAATGTCACTATCTGCTGAGCTGTGTAATAATTGATGTTCGAACCTGTCTACAGTAAAAGTTGCTGTTGTTTTATTTTAGAATTAATTTGTGATTCTATGTTTAATAAATATTATAGTTTTAAGATTTCTATAATTTACTTTCAGTATTGTCAAATTATAGAAGACTGAATGGAGTCAGAACATGGTTAAACTATGGTCTAAGAGAGATAGTGAAAAAAGTAAATTAAAATTATAGAATTATTTGATTGAAACTAAAAGTAATTCATGGATTACTTAAGACAATTAGCTAACTAGAAACACTTATTGTTCTAAAAAACAAAAGTTAAACTTAAAGTTGACTGAATCACTTCTAATGATATGTTAAGCCTCATTATGACATTATGTTGGATGAAATAATGATAAAATAAATCATATTAAAGAAGTTAACACTACTGTTTCCCCTGATTATGTTAAACAATTACATACAAAAAAGTAACTTAATCTAAACTGGATATATTCTTAATGGATTATAATTGAAACAAACACACATAGTTATGGTTTGTAAAGTAATTCACTTGGTCAAGGAAAATATAATTCACTACACAGTTACACTAAATGAATAACAACAGCTGGCACCAGCTTTATGTGTCAAGAAGAAAGCAATAACACGTAATATCAAATTAAAATCTTAAAAGGTTCTTATAACTCATTGTTGTTTTAATTTAATTGTTAACAACAACTGTACAAGCAATAACAATATCAATACAAATAAACTTGGAATTAAATCAGGAGAATGAGAAGACACTCCTTAATTATGATTGTGTTGTTTGCTGTTTGGCCATACTTTTACTGTTAAACTGTAAACTAGTAATTGTATTTGATCACAACTTCAAATGATTTAGTTCACTTTGGACTTAGCAGTCGTCTATTTGCTGGAACTCCTATTACCTCTCAATTCGAACTTTCTCATCCACCATAGCTTGTAAATCTTCATTTCTTGCCTTCAACTTCTGTATCTCTTGTCTTGCAGATGGTAACTTATCCAACTAGTGATTTAATAAAAAAATAAACTTTAATTTGTAGTATAAACAAATAAATTTGTTTACATATTCTATAATAATGTAACAATTCTAAAAGATGGCTCTTTGAACCAAACAATGTGATAGTGTGTTTAACAACATATATATAGTCTTGAATAATGTAACAAGTCTATACAGCTCACTAATCCTAAAAATATGTTGTATTTATTTGACTATACTTACATAGGTAATAAATCTACATAGCCATTTGATTGTAATGGTTAACTATTTTGTTTAACTATATTTACATAATTTATAATATTATTATAATAAGTCTAGATCACTATTTAACCCTAACAATGTGAAACTGTGTTACTTAACACAATGCAATACTGTAGTATAGCTGCTTATACTTTTTTTTTGAGATACTTAGAGCCTAAATAAATATTGCAAAGTAAATACAACAAAAATGTAAAAAATAACCTCTTTCTGCATTTCCAGGTTTTCTTTACAAAGGCGATGTATGTCTGCAACCTTTAAATCGAGTACAGTTTTAAGACTTCCTACTTCTTTCTCAAGATAACATTTCTGATCAAGAATCCTCTGCAAAGAAAGTGTATTCCTTTTATTTCAACACGTATAACACGTATTTGATGATGTAGTTTTTCTCTCACAAATGTATTTTTATTTTGGACGAGTGGCTAAATGGTTCATTATTGTGAATCCAAATGTCTATAGTTTGCAGCCAGTTGCTGCAAGATCTCGTTTTATTGTGCCATTGGTGCATTATAAGTTTGATAATTATATGCTTATATTATATTAGAGTAGCCTAGTGGTTGACTGTCTTTTATACTTCAAGTTTATCAGTTCAGAGTTAGGGACCACTAGAGCAATTAGCCCTTTGGAGCTTAGTGCAAATATTCATAAAAAACAGACAAACAAACAAACATTGTAGCTTCTTCTCTCATACCTTTATATGTAAGTAAAAATATAATCATCCATGATTTAGTGTGTTTTATTACTTGTTTTAAACACAATAAAACTCACTAATGATATTAACATATCACACCAGATTAAACATTAAATACAATACTAAAAATATAAGTGTTTTCTGTAGATAAATCCACCTACTTTATTTGAGTGTTTTTTGTTTGTTTTTTGTTTTTTTTGGGGTAGGGTTATAAAATCATTAATATACACAGGAATTAAAATTATTCCATTATTTAGTGTAGAAAAAAAATGAATCTTTTAGCAAACATTAGCTTGTCACATCAGAAAACTGCTAGAAATATATATCTTTCATAAAATTACTCCACTAGAGGGCATTAAAATCAGAAAGTAAAAAAGTAATATCATTACCAGGTTGGTACTTGACCAAGTTAAGCGACAATGAGTCTCATCTATCAGACTTTTTTGTTAAGACTCAATAGCGATGAAGTTTACCTATTTCTAAAGTTCTGGTTTTGGTTATAAACAATTTCAGTTTATAAAGACAAATACTACATACTGGAGAATGAAATGGTAATCATTCTTAAAAAACAAAACACACTTACCAGTAATATACAAGTTGATTTTCGAAAATTATATATTTTATTTATGCCATGTTGCTTAAAAGACTTTCTTAAAAAAACAAGTTCAAAATAGAAAAGTTAATAATATGGAATATCTTTTATTTCAAGAAAACAGAAAATTAAGCCACAGAAATATTTTTTTGACATACTTACTTGAAAGTAGAAAAGTTGAAATAATTTTAGTATTGTTTCCACAAAATTGGTAATCAGTTGGGAAAAAAACATCTAGACAAAATGTTGTAAATGAATTTTCTAATTTTATGAAATAAAGTTGCATATTATCATTATTATTATTGGTTTAATACTGTAGTTGTTTAAAGATGTTCTTTTAAGCGCCTATCTCATTTCTCAACCCATATTTGCTATTCTACACAATGAGCAAGTTGCGATCTGCCCACCACAGGTGAAGAAATCCAATTTTTAGTGTTATAAGCCTGCAAAATTATCACTGAACCACTGAGGGCCCTATTCTAGTAGTCAGATACCAGTAACAGTTTATACCTGTTGTTTGGTGTCGGTGTCTCCCTGCAGATTGCTTTCCATCTGCTTCTGTAGGTCTTGTAGCTGCTGCTTTAAGATCTCTACAGCTTTCTCATGGCTCTCTGATGCCTGTTGCATCTGCTTTGCAAAGCCTTTCTCTAATTCTATTAAAAAGAAACACAAAGATATTGCAGAACCACTCAACAAACACAGCCATGACAAAAGCCATCTTGATATCAATTTTTGTCTTTTGCATTTGCCTTTAAACCTCGTACATAAGCATTATCATCATTTGATAATAGCTAATTTTTAATGGATGTTTCATAAATCTAACAAAGCTGTAACACACAAACAAAACATTTTCCTCTCCAGTGATATAATAAAAATTATATGCTATACAAATGTAAAACTCAGTGCTACAAAGACTTTCATACAAAAGTATGTATTTTAGCTGACACACCTAATATAAATTAATCATTATTCAGGCCTAACTTCAGGTATTCTGTGGATCTGGAAAGAATGAGTTACGATGTGACTGGTGCTAACTTAACGAATAGTTACTAACAATAAATATGACTAATGTTAACTGAAGGAATGGTTATTGATAACAAGTATGACTGATGTTAACTAAGGAATGGTTACTGACAACAAATATGACCGATGTTAATTGAAAGAATGGTTACTGACAACAAATATGACTGATGTTAACTGAAAGAATGGTTACTGACAACAAATATGACTGATTTAAACTGAAAGAATGGTTACTGAAAACAAATATGACTGATATTAACTGAAAGAATGGTTACTGACAACAAATATGACCAATGTTAACTGAAAGAATGGTTACTGACAACAAATATGACTGATGTCAACTGAAAGAATGGCTACTGACAGCATATAAGACTGATGTTAACTGAAGGTATAGTTACTGACAACATATATGATTGATATCAGCTGAAGGAATGGTTACTAACAACTGGTAGCTCACCCTTTGAAAATACTCTTCATAATTTTGAAATTTAAGAATAGACTTTCAACATTTTTACCAACAGTCAAAAGTGTCATTAACAATACAAATAATTAATCCTAATATCCAACTTGCCATTATGAGTCATAAATAAAAATTTCTGTGATTTGCGACTGAAAGATTAGGAAGAGAAAGCAAGAAGAAAATGAAAACCCTTAGAAGTCCACTGAGAAAAACTTGTAATTATATCTGTAAGTGTTAATGAGGAAAAATTAATGTACAAATAAAGACAAAAAATACAAAACTTTTAAACAGATGCTAAAGTAAATAATGATAAGTTATGTAAATAATATAAATAATAATAAATAATGGCAAATAATGATAAATAATGTAAATAATGATACTTTAAAAAAACATTAGAAAAATTTCCACACACCATGAAAATTAACCAAGAAAAACAAAAAATAAAAACTAAAACTAGAGTAATATCAGACCATCATTGGTTTGTTTAGAATTATGTGCAAAGATACATGAGGGCGCTCAGTGCTAATCATCCCGAATGTTGCAGCGTAGAGAGAAGGTAGCTATTCATCACTACCCACTGCCAACTCTTGGGCAACTCTTTTTATCAACGAGAAGTGAGATTGACTGTGATGTTATAATGTCCTCATGGCTAAAAAGCGTGGTTGGTGTGAGGGCGATTTGAACCCATGACCCTCAGATTAGGAGTTAAGTGCCAGGCATAATAAGTCATCAAACAAAATATGAGAAACATTGGAAACCAATGAATTAAAAAATATTCCACATATAAACATCAAAAACCAATGAATGAAAATAAAGTCAACATAAACACATCAGGAACCTATGAATGTCAGCAACAGATGAATAAAAGAAAGCCCTAAATGGAGACGAAAATAAGAATGAAATAATAGGAGCCCATGAATAATAATAAGTACTTATATATCACAGACATTTAGTAAAATTTACTATTCTTGTGAAATAATCTTAAAATAAAAATAACAGTCAACAACAACAATAATGCGTTATTAGATAAGAGAGCAAATCTGCCAAAAAAAACAACATTTTAGTTCATTTAATAACCACTAGGTGATGTTCTGTGAACTTATTACTCTGTATTATGTTGCCGAACTAGCTAATTAATGTATTATTTCCAACTACTGCTAGAAATCTGAAATGTGTTTCGATATTTGGATACATGAAATATTCTTTATGTCTTTTAACTTTTGATCTGAAAAGTCTCCATCATGAACATAAATAATAAGTTAACACAATGACGCATAAAATCTTCCTACCTGATATATCTATTTTTAAAACGATGCTTTAGATATGTTAACCTAATACATTCTTCCTTTTCTATTTATAAGGAGAGTAGAATTTGAAAGGAAAAACAATATTATGAGAAATAGCTCTATGGTATTTGATTCTTTAATTCAGAGAACAATGCTTTATGAGTTTAATTGCACATAAGTTTTTATGTTTGAATATCAACAAAGGCTACCTTCAATTTGACGATTATGTTGTTCTTTCAAAGCTGCAACTAATTGACTGTTCTGGTTCTGGGCATCTCTAACAGAGTGAGCATGAATATTTTTCAAGTCTTCAATCTTCGGGAAAATACGATATGCAATTCATTTAAACTGCTATCAAGTGTTTTTTAATCATAAATAATATGTTTTGTTGCTTGTATTTTAAAACAACAGATGACGCTACTAAAATTTTATAGTAACCACATTTATCTTTTTTATTTCGCACAAAGCTACACCAGGGTTATCTGCGCTGGTTGTCCCTACTTTAGCACTGTAAGACTAGAGGGAAGGCAGCTAGTCTTCATCATCCACCGCCAACTCTTTGGCTACTCTTTACGAACGAATAGTGGAATTGGCATTCACTTTATAACGTCCCCACAGCTGGCAAGGCGAGCGTGTTTGGTGTGACGGGAATTGGAACTCACGACCCTCGGATTACTAGTCGAGATCCTTAACCACCTGGCCGCGCCAGGCCTAACCAATTTTTTAGGATAAGTTTACAACTTTAGATCGCGGTTCTTCCATTAAGTCAACTTGCTAGGAACTAAAACGATAAAACTAAATAAACTCTCAAATATAAATTAAAATCCAGTGACAATTCATAAGTTCTCTTTGTCTTACAAAATTACTTTGTATCATTGTTAGAATATGGTCTAAGAAACAACTTTTATACCAAGCTAATGCTTTAACTGGTTCAAAGCTCCTTCTATATAAATCTGGCCTGGCATGGCCAAGCGCGTAAGGCGTGCGACTCGTAATCCGAGGGTCGCGGGTTCGTGCCCGCGTTGCGCTAAACATGCTCGCCCTCCCAGCCGTGGGGGTGTATAATGTGACGGTCAATCTCACTATTCGTTAGTAAAGAGTAGCCCAAGAGTTGGCGGTGGGTGATGATGATAGCTGCCTTCCCTCTAGTCTTACACTGCTAAATTAGGGACGACTAGCACAGATAGCCCTCGAAAAGCTTTATGCAAAATTCCAAAATAAACAAACTATATAAATCTGTTTGTAAAGTGTTTGAAAGTAAAGACGTAATTGTGGTATCCAAAGAAAAAACTTTTTTTTTGTTCGAACAATCAAATCATATTCCGAAAAACACACCAAATTTCACAAAAATGAATTAAATTGAATAAATTAATAATGATTTGGATTGGTTTGTTTTGAATTTTGTGCAAAGCTACATAAGGGCTATCTGTGCTAATCGTCCCTAATTTAGCAGTGTAAGAAAAGAGGGAAGGCTGCTAGTCATCATCGACAACCGACAATTCTTGAGCTACTCTTTTACCAACGAATTAGTAACATTAATCGTAACATTATAACGATCACATGGTTGGAAGAGAGAGGATGTTTGGTGTGACGGGAATTAAAAACGAAGAACAGACAGAAGTTACATCTATCAAACCTACTTCATTAACTTAAGCCTAAATAAGCAAGCTCACTTCGTTAAATTAAGCCTAAATACTCAAACTAGTGTTCTACAAATGTTTTTAGATTAACATTTGTTGTATTCGACCAGTGAAGTATCAGATGAAAATTTAAGAAAACGAATAAGTTTAAGAATTTCATTATGAATGGTAACGAGAAATCAGTAACTTTGAAAGTGTTATTAAACTCATCTCTTTGTCATACTCAGCTCGTAATTTTCTAAATTTTTCATGGTGGTTAAAGTCCACTAAAATAAATAATAGTTGTTGCTATTGACACACATTTTACTTCAACCGAAATAAAGTGCCGTAAAGTATCTGTAATTCCATTTACTGTGAGATATTAAGCTTACAAGATTTATTGTAACGAAAGCAGAAGAAGCAAATAGATCTACGCTAACCACAATTAATTCTTGGATAACTCTTTCACCAACGGATAGTGCAATTGATTGTCTCTTTATATCAAACACACAGTTGAAAGAACAAGCATGTTCGATGATTGAGATTTAAACCAGCGGCTCACAGTTTGTGAGTCAGTGGGCAGTGAAGAGACAATCCATTGTGTGATCTTTTGTTTTATTTTGTTAGCTCTAACTCTCCTAAAATATGCTATAAACTCAAAATTAACGGTTAGGTCTGCTATCCATCTAAATGTTCGTAACAGACATTAGATTTATCTTATCTGAGAATGAGTTTAATGTGACTATTTGGAAGAAAACTTACACGTTTCGGTCTCTTCTTTGTGCGTTGCTGTCAGCTTCGAATTCATTTCTTGTATTTCCTCCACACGGTTTCGCCTCAGTAGTTCTAATTGCGTTCCGTAATCGCCTAGATAAAAGAACAGTGTCTTTGATAGCTCTATATTTTCAAATTCTTACCGTTTTGCGATTTTTATAATCTAGTCCAGCGTTTCGCATACTCTAGGCGCGAGCGGTTAGGGTAGTATCAATAGCGTAAAAATGCAAAAGGCGTGCTACTCGTAATCTGAGGGTCCCGGGTTCGCATCCCGGTCGCGCCAAACATGTTCGCCCTTTAGCCGTGGGGCGTTATAATGTGACGGTCAATCCCACTATTCGTTGGTAAAAGAGTAGCCCAAGAGTTGGCGGTGGGTGGTGATGACTAGCTGCCTTCCCTCTAGTCTTACACTGCTAAATTAGGGAAGCGTAGCACAGATAGCCCTCGAGTAGCTTTGTGAGAAATTCCAAAACAAACAAGCAAAATGAAGTTTTTTATTATTTTTTAATTAATAGAAATAATAAGAAAGTACTGCAACAGACAAATTTAATGTACGTGCCTCGTCTCTTAATTCAGTCACAGTGAGGGAGGGAAGCAAAAGAAACTATATTTATTAAAGCAGGTTTGCTTGGCTTTGAATTTCTCGCAACGCTACACGAGGGCTTTCTGCGCTAGCCGTCCCTAATTTAGCAGTGTAAGACTAGAGAGAAGGCAACTAGTCATCACCACCCACAGCCAAGTCTTGGGCTACTCTGTTACCAACGAATAGTGGGATTGAACGTCAAATTATAACACCCCTATGGCTAAAAGGGCAGGCATGTTTGATGTGACGGGGATTCGAACCCGCGACCCTCATATGACGAGTCGAGCGCCTCAACCACCTGGTTATATTATTGGATATACACACATGTCAAACTCTTATCCTATACATTCCGGAAACTAAATTTAAAATCTGTAACTCTGGCGACTAAAATCAAAATCTCTGTACTTCAGAATGTAAAATCAGAGTACATTAACTCAGACAATTAAATGATCTGAATTTGTAACATCCGGAAACTTAGAGTATAATAGTATTTGGAACACGTGAATAACATGAATCATGATATAATGGGCTTGAGGTAGGACATGTCATTGGCGTCTGCAGTGGAGGGGTCAAGAAGGGTATTTCCTCCCTGGAACATTAGAAACACAATTTTTTTCTTTCTTCATTCAGCATATTTACATGAGTTTCTATTCATTTCACAATATCATCCCACCTTGGATACATTTCTGCAGGCGTCTATTTAACCAACATACTTTGTTGAGGTCTCCATTCTAATAAAGTGCTTGAGTGGGACAACGCATCCAACTGGAAATAACAAAAATGACAACGATTAACAATTAACAAGCATGTAAATAATAAGTAATTAAGAAATTATTACAAAAATAATAACACATGTTAAATAATGTCACACAAATTCAAAAGTGTAGAATTCACGGAATCTAATCTTTTTTTCTTTTTTTTATGGGGAGAAGTAATTTCTCGAGTAGAACAGGTAAGAAATTTTATTATGCTTTAAGCTAAGTTTTTTAAAATAATAAACGAATAAACACTTAAATAATGGAAATTATTATTGTTGAATTATATTGCTAGTTTTGTTGCAACTCTTATCTACATCAAATAAAAATCTTACTGCTGGCTACATTCAACGAAACGACGGTTAAGTAACCAGTGCAGAGTTAACAAATAACTTTGATAGTGCTGTTGTTCGTTAGGTTTCAAGATTTACACAAACATTATATATACCATATATCAAATTCACATAATGCGATATACCGCTTCAGGTATGTATAAGTGCATAGTTTTTCTACTTAATTTAAAAGTATTTCCTTTAACTTATAGATATATTGATGATTAAATTATTATTATTCTTTATTTGCTTTCATTCGTAAGTTCTTACAATTCCTGTTTACTTGTGGAACCTCAGCAATAATGGTAAGTTTCTATAAGCACATTATTATAAATGTTGTCATTTAAGCACTGTTTACTGGTAGATCCTCAGTAACAATGGTAAGTTTCTTTATGCACATTACTAGAAACGTTTATAATTGTTGTCATTTAAGCACGATTTACTAGTGGAGCCTTAGCAACAATGGTAAGTTCCTTTAAGCACATTATTATACTTCGTTTAGCACAATATGAATTTATTATTATAAATTGTTATAAAAAATTTTAAAGTTTAAATACTCAATATATTAGACACGAGTTCGTAATTTCTTGTCTGCATTTACGAATTTCCTTCTCGTGATAATAATGTTCCTTCATTTTGGTTTGAAAAAATTATAATTCCTCAGTTACTTACATGCTGTAAAGTTCGTAATAGACATATTTTACTTTTAAAAAATATATATTTTAGTTATGAGACTTAAATATGCTGGTTTTTGATATATTTTATGATTTTGATTTTTTAATAAATATTATAAAATATTATAGTAACGATAGAAAGTGTTCCGTACCCTGCGTCCAGAGTAGATTTTTGCTTATAACTTAAAAAGTATCAAGATTATATTATAAATATTATACTAACACACATGTACATAATTTTTATGTAAATTTAACGACAAATAAACTGTTTATAAACAAATAACCAAACATAGGAGGGGCAGAAAGTGTTCGTGCGTCTACTTTAATGGTCAGTTGTGTAGTCTTTCAGGTGAATTACTTGGCGCAATGACTCCTCATAGCCCTCCATGATCGTTTGACAGTACACAACTGGTATTTTCTTCCATTCTTCTTTACAGAAGGCCTCCAATTCTTACAAGTTTTTCGGATGACGCTGATGAACCCTGGTCTTGAACTCATGCCAAACGTTTTCAATTGGGCTGAGATCGGGTGACAGCGATGGTCATACCAGAACGCTTATATGGTTCCTCTGCAACCAGGATTGCACATATTACGATGTGTGCTTAGGGTCATTGTCATGCTGGAAGATCCAACGACGCCAAAGCCGCAAGTTCCGAGCATCATTCTGGATATAAGTGCCTAATATATCAACGTACTCTTCTCTTTTTCATGATTCCGTTGGCGTGGTGAAGGCTGCCTACACCAGAAGAGCTGAAGGAACCCCATAGCATGTTCGAGCCACCTCCATGTTTAAGTGTAGGGACGATGTTCTTTGGAAGATTTAATGCCCCCTTCTTACGGAAAATATAGCGAACATCATTGTGGCGGAAAAGTTCGATGTTACTCTCGTCTGACCAAAGAATACTCTTCCAATAGGTAAAGGGTTTATCTACATGGTTTTTTGCATATCTCAATCAGTTTATTTATTAGTAAGTTATGTAGGTGTGTGTTAGTATAATATTTGTAATATATTATAGTTCTGTTAGCCTTATCGTGATACTTTTTAAGTTATGAGCAAAAAACTACTCGAGACGCAGTGGGTACGAACACTTTCTGTCTTAAATGGGGTTATATTGAAAGAGAATAATATTCATATAATACGTTCAAAAATGGTTACAGTAAAGGTAATCAATTTTCTAAAAGCAGGTAACTTTACACGTGGTTTGGGGTTCACCACGTTAATAACGAGAAGTTATTGAAAATCATTCCTACAACTGAGAGTCTATTTTAACACCGTATTCACTATATGGGAGGATAGGTGTATATTATCTTCTTGGAAATTGTATACTCCCCCCATCCTCCTTAAATAACAATAGTTATAAACCTTGACCTCTTAAATTTGATCACGTTGTTCAACAAGATATAAAGCTATTACGGAAACTGGAAAGCCAGCTTCAGAGAAAAGTTTAAATTTTAGCCTCGCCATAACGGCTCATAAAATGTCTTTAAGTTGGTTGTTGTTGTTTTGGAACAGCCCTTTTTTTCTTTCTTATTTTTGTCTTTATTTCTAGGATCATTTAATAAAATATTTCAAATGATTGACTTAAGGTAATCAGGATCTCAATAGCAATATTCTGCAAAGAAAAAATTCATATAATACTTTTAATTCTCAGCGTAAAAAAATTGAAGCTCTTACTTATTTCACCAACCAGTTAAATATGCAAATATCTTGTGCTGAGATACAAACGTCAACACTTTTACACTTAAAATGTATTTCTGATAGGTACCTATCTCCTATCACACAAAGCTATATCAATTACTCTTTGCACTCTAAGCATTGCTAAAAAATATTTTTGCAATCAGTGCATCAGTCTTTATACCCTATCAACTTTATGCTTTTCTAAACATGTGTATATCATGTGACTGTGCTTCACCAGTAGTGGCACATCTGTCTCCCTCTACTATTTATTCTTAATCCTCACTTCCAAGAATTGACCTGTCCTAAAAGAAGAACACCAGCCATGAGGAGGGTGAGTGTGAATTACCTATGGAAAATTATATTTTGGTGTTAAAAAATAATTTGTGATATAGTATTATCTCCACTCTGTAAAGGTAAAAGGGTCAGTTTAGAAGGACTGCAGAATAACTAACTATCCAGAATGAACAGGTGCACTCTGAGATGAATAAAGCACATAAATGGGGTACTTCTGGAACAGGTATGCTCTTTGCACAGAAAGTTTGAAATTAAAGTAGAATGTGTGAAAAATGGATCAATAGGTGCAAGCATTAGTCATGTATAAATGTAGGTATAATGAACTATATACTTTCTGACCCTCAACTGGACAGATTCTATAACTCATTTGTAACCACAAGATTGTGGATAGTGCATGTAGACCAATATATACACATGTATGTGTGTATATATACGCACACACCAACAACCAACTGTAAGTAGAATGCCATCATTGTTTGTTCTCTTGTCTTCCTGAGAGACAATCAGTCACACTTTGATGGTGTTACAGAACAGTTGCTATCTCCCTTTTTCATTTTGGGAGATTTTAATAGACACTCCCTTTTGGGGTAGTACTAATATATACATGAGGGATTGTTCCATTGAAAATATGTTCTCAGATCACAACCTATCTCTCTTCAGTAGTGGTTCTTTTCCCTATTTCCATGCACCTAGTCATTCTTTTACTGCTGTTGATCTACGTATCTATCTGTTCCCCTTCACTTTTCTTGGAGAGTTGACAATGGTAAGCAGAACAGTGAAACTACCCATTGTTTTACGAGAGAATGGCTGTGGTCAGCGACCTCTAACTTGAGTGCCATGGTGGAAGTTAGACCAGGTTAACTGACTTTTTTTACCTCTCTTTTGGAACTTGGTTCTGCAGTCGTTAGTCCTCCATCTGTTAACAACTGCATGGAGGCAGTAAGTAATTGCATAATTCAAGCTGCTGCCAGCAGGTCAACTCCACAATATTTCAATAAAAGTTATTTTCTCATTGTTTAGTAAGAAGAGGTATCATCCAATTTTCACAACATCAGTAATTGGAAAAAGATTACAATGTATCTAAGAATGGTTTTGTAGTAGTATTGACATCATTGTTGTTTAATGAAAGGAGAGATCAAAAGAAATCTGTATGTATTTCATATTGAAAGAAATAATGGTGGCTGTAACTGTTTGTTAACAACAGCTTAGCATTCTTATGTTAGTTCCTATTAAACTATGTTGAAGCAAACTAAATAATCCTATCCATCTGTTAACAGGATTAAAAATGATATATTTCTATATCAGTTCCTGTTGAACAAGTCAGAAATTGTGTTATCATCAAGATTAAAAGTGATGTAACATTAACAGTTGCCTGTTGAAAAGTCTATGAATATGTCAAACAGTTTCTTTCAAGGTTAAACATTGGTTCATGTTGTGCAATCTTGGAGTAAAACAGCTGATACCAAAACTAAACGCTAGTTATTTTCAACAAATTTCAGACATAGTAAACAGCTGGTAGAAAACCTAAACAAACTTGAGACACACAGTTGCCACCACTTCTAAACATCACTTCCTGTTGAACAGAAGTAACACATATTAATAGCTGTTACCAAGATTTGTTAATTTCTTCTATACTCTTTGTGTTGAATTTCTTTAAACAGAGAGTGAGATTGTCATTGAATGGTTTGTAAAAGATGATCTCATTATGTTCTTTCTCAGCCTCTTAAATATACAGATCGTTTTAGACATTACTACTGGCATTTCCACATCTGCATTTGCTGCTAACATACATTAGAAACGTACTGAAAGCTCTTTCTATTTACATTTTAATTCTTTCTATCCTTCTTGGTACAAACACTTCCTTTAAGAGTCAATTCCTACATTTAAGATATCTATACTCTGACATTACCCCACGAGAATTATCCCAACAACACCAATAAAAAGGCTAAACTTGCCACATTCTTTATTGCAAGCTGTGTCTCGTCCAAGGACAAACCACATAATGACAGAGATCCTTTAGTCTTTACATACCTTCCTTCAACTAGACAGAGTAGTAGAACTGTCCAATGCAACATTACCTTACTGACAAGAGAAAACACATCTCTCAACATCTTTATCACTCCACTTTCAGTTTCTTTCAAATGTAAAAGGAATTTCAAAGACTGTCCAGTACATTCCAAATTACAGACAGAATCAATCCCCTTCACTTGTTCAAACTGACAGAACTGGCCACTGTTGGCGAGCTATTTGTCTTGCATGTGATTATATCACTAACTTTTCGAATCTCTCCAGTTCTACCTTTCATGTAAAGGCCAATTTAAATCAGAGTGCATTATTTATTTATTTGCTTTACTAGATGTAAATATCTCTCACTTGTAAGCAATGACACCCTTAAACCCTCAGTTCCCAAACACCTCAACTTTCCAAATCACAATGGCATTGGTGACATGAGTGTACTGGTATTATGACATGATCCCCACAAAAGTATCATTGCAAAATCCAAGAACATAAACTTATATTTAACTAAATATTTGCACCACATGGAATTAATAAATGTTTTTTAAAGTGATTATTATCTTCCTTGTATTTCACTATTCCACTCCTGTTACCATGACATCACATACATATATTCCCTTAACAATATTCTTTTATTATAAATATTCTTTTTATTATAAATTTTTTTTTTTACTTATGGAAAAATGTTATTTACAGAGTTGTGGGAGCATCATACAGTTTTTTTATATATTTTTTCGTCTGTGTATGTTATAAATGAAACTAGTAATAAACTGTCAATGACATATATAATAGTTTTTATTTTCTTTATACAAACAGACAAAGAAAGATAACATTATCTTTGAATAATGCACCTTCCTTGCATTAAAATTAAGTAATTTTAATTTTGTGCAATTAAAAGCACAAAAAATGTTTCTTCTGAGATTTTTTTTCAAATAATTTATGAACAAGCTTATATAAATTAGTGACAGGTTATGATGGCTGTGGAATAGTGTATCCAGTGTAGTTCAACAGAATGAACAATTATCAGTGTTAGATTTTACTTCTTACAGTGGAGTTATCCTGGGTGTAATAATGTCTTCACTAATAAATAATATGAAATTGAAAGTCCCCTTATTCATTTGTTTCTGCTATATAGTGCTATATATATAGTACAGTATATATGCACCACTTAAATATTGGATTTGCTTCTTTTTATATAACTTCTGTTTGTGTATGTATGTGATTTATTAAGAAATTCCCAAATTTTAGTAATATGTGCATTGTTGAAACAAGGAAAATATATAGAGGATAAAGTAATTTAAAATAATGTATTCACCACTAACTGATTCATTGCTATTGTAGTATAATGCAGATTGAAATTTAATTATTCATATATGTTTATATGAAATTTAATAGTCGAGTCACATTTATAAAAATAATTTATATGATACCAGTGAATTAACTTGCAGAGTCCATCTAATTTACAAGATTTAAATTGGAAAACGTTTAGCAAAGTATACTGATGTTTCTTTAAACTATTGTGATACACCAATTGCTTCCACAAATTCCGAATAAACTTTATCATAAACCTAATTTTGTGGGTGAACAATAAAATATTAAATGTAACTGCATATATGTGAAATCTTATAGAAGAAAGTACATTTGTTTTTATTCAGGACATTTACTTTTCTTGTAACGTTTTCAAATGCATTTGGGAACACAAACTCATCCACATAAGAAAAAGCCTTGAATTAAGACAAGTAATATTTTTGTTTTAAAATTTCTCTGATCATCTTTTCAGGTGAAATTAAGAGCATGGTCATTTCTACACATAACCAGAAAAAAAAATCGTTTCCATAAAACTAAAATGCAGAGATTATACAATTAATCTGAGAGTTACCAATGGGGGTCATCAAATCCATTAGTTGCAAAAAGGTGGGTACACTATAAACCAAACATCTGAGTAAACTGAGGGTTTAGTACATTGTAAACAAAAATTTAGAGTATAAAGAGGGTTGAGTGCATTTTACTAAGACAATTCTGAATAATTACTTCAAGAAATGTTACAATAACCATAGCAGATATAAATAGTATTTGAAAGGCATGTAAGTGAAGGACATTTATAACTTGTTTGGTGTCATATAAACTACAATGCTACTAAAACATGGTCACTTTTAGAAAGGTTATTTAACACCCCTTTTCTACACAAAATTTTGACATTGGAAAACAAAGCAATACATGTACAGATCAACTTGGAATGTCAAAACCATCCAAAAAGAGACCTAAAAGAAGTCATACCACTCACCCATGGTACAGAAAGTGCAGCATCTTGCAACAGATGAGAAAACATTAACATGAATGTCAGTCAGTAACAAAGTGCATTTTCATCAGCATGTAACATAATAAAAGAGTATGCCCATCTCAAAAGTGCCTGAAGTCACATATACACGTGCTATTTCACAATAAATCCATTCAATCATTGGATATCTAAAGCATCTGGAGACAAACAATGACATAACAGTCAAATCATCCATAGATCAGACTGATCTATGGATAATTATCATTCTTATAGACTGAGATTGATTACGGAAAGCAGACAATGAGTAGTGGTGTATTCTTTACACAACTGTCTTATAATAGAAACTTTTCCAATAGGAACTATGTTTGACCATCAGATATTATTTGACTGTAACAATATTGTGATGTATTCAGTCTCTCTATATTAAAATAATTGTTTTATTCTAGTTGTTAGAGATCATTCATTATTGTTAGAGGCTAACATATAAAATTAATAACTACTTCTCACATTCTGTACAGATCCTGGCCTAGCATAGTGGTAAAATCCCTCAGTTGGCCAAGTTTCATCCACTTTCGCTTTTGAAGCTGGGTGCTTGTTTCTGATAAAGAAATCACATCAGGCCAAAAATTTATTGACCAAAAATAGCTTGTCTAAAAATATTCAAAGATCAATTTTTAAGTCTATTTTTAATAATGTGATCATTCTAAGTCTAAAGGAAAATGATTTATTACTCGTAAAAATATAATGATTATTTTGAACAAAATGAAAGATATTGTGTTGTTTCATATAATATAATAAATTATGCTTAAAGTCCTTATCCAAATAATTAAATATAGGGATAACATTAAAATATTTGTTAAATATTAATAAAACTTAATAGCTGAAGAAACGTTTAATTAAAGTTCAGCAAGTTTGTTTGCATTGTGTAATGATATATGGATTTTTCGAAAGACATAAACTTGGTTGGCTAATAACTCTTATTATGTCCAGTTATAATACCTATAATCGTGAATGCATTGTTTTAACAGTTTTTATTTTGCAAAATTAAAAAGTGAATTTATTATTTAAAATAGTTTTTAATATTCTGACCATTTAATATTTGAAAACATGTTTTCATGCTGATATTTATATTTTAACTGTCTCTTATCAATAATTTACATGGCGAAGCAACTCAGGCCAGTGTTAATTTGACGTTGCATGAACTTGAATGCAGTTATGGGTTACAAAACCTATGTTCATGAAACTTCCTAAATTTGCAGCTGAGCTGTCACATTTTGTTTTCAGTGATCAAACTGAGGCTTCCGATGAACCCAAAATTTGTTAATGTTATTTTTTCAAGTTCAAGCAGAAAATTTATATGCGGTATTTTGTTGGCTACGAAAAAAAAAATTCTAACAAGTTTTTGTTTAGTTTCAGAAAAGTTTCAAATTGTAAAACATTTCTATTTTCAGAAAACAAACAAACAATGGCAACAGGGTGTCTCCAGTTTAAATGTTTAGAAGTGTCCTTCTAAAACTTTAATTATATTATGTTTAACATTACTTTGTTTTAAATACTTATTAAGAACAACCTTAAATGAGTATCACGAAAAAAACCAAAAATTACAATGTTGTCATTGGTTTGTTTGTGCATGACAGTTTAGAGGTTAGGGTAGCTATTAGTTGAGTTACAGTTAGCAGAATGTTTTTGTTTGGTTTTGTAATTAAGTACAAATATCTATCCACCACGCGTATCACACCAGACATACTGCTGTGCTACTGAAGAGCACAGCAGAGTGAGCAAAGAACACTTAGTCAGAGATGTTTTTATTTTAGTAAATATTTGTATTTTGATACATAATGACTGTAATCATTCACTAAAACAGTGATTCTTATAGCTGATAAAGTGTTTATGACCTTTAACATTAGGTTTTA
>NC_134834.1:33999530-34058419 GCF_004210375.1 Tachypleus tridentatus
AAAAACTGAATGTTATGAATTGAAGATAACAAAGATTGTCAAAATAAACGAGACTTCATACACTATTTATTTTAATATTTCTATC
The DNA here is from genome assembly GCF_004210375.1 of Tachypleus tridentatus. Taxonomy (NCBI): domain Eukaryota; kingdom Metazoa; phylum Arthropoda; class Merostomata; order Xiphosura; family Limulidae; genus Tachypleus; species Tachypleus tridentatus. The sequence continues at coordinate 33,999,616 of NC_134834.1, forward strand.
TGTGATAATCAAAGTTTTCAGCTGATTATACGAGCAAACAAATACGTGTTTGATATACTCAAAACAGTAACTCAAATAACTCGACTGTTGAGCATTAGCTAGATGTTTTCAGTTTGTTTTGAATTTCACACAAAGCTACACGAGGGCTATCTGCGTCCGTGCCAATGTAGCAGTGTGAGACTAGAGGGAAGGCAGCTACTCATCACCACCCACCGCCAGCTCTTGGGCTACTCTTTACCAACGAATAGTGGGATTGACTGTCACACTATCGCCCCCCCCCCCACGGCTGAAAAGGCGAGTATGTTTCGTGTGATGGGGATTGTAACACGCGACCATCGGATTGCGAGTCGAGTGCCTTAACGACCTGACCATGCCGAGCCATTTTGTTTTAGAAAAAAAAAAATACAAACTTTGGTAACTTAATTGCTAGCATAATAATAATAATAATAATAAAACCCAGTTCTTCACCTGTTAGAAGGGTTGCTTTTATTTCGTTTATGGTGTTTCATAGTACATGTTTCTTACAAAAACATTTATTTAGTATCTGTAATTCATGCTTCGGCATTACAAGGTTTAAAGTATATTTCACAAGGCTGGAGACGTTTTTTTTTTTCTGAAGGAATTTTAGTAGCTTATAAAATCGTACGTTCGCTTTGTACATGTTTATTAAACAATCAACTTATATATACGTGTGTGTGCGGAAGTTCCTGTTTTAAATAGTATTATCATCATTGGTATTACAGTTCACCGATTTTTAATTGTTTTTAATAACAAATCTGAATTTATCCTAAGAATACGTAGGAAGAAATAAATTCAAATAGTTGCTATTTACCTTCCAACAGTGTACAAGTTTAAATGTATTAAAAAGAAAGATAAGTTTATACATTGAAGCTTTCTGATCAGTGTAGTTAACATATTATTGTATTTCCATGTAGAATTCCAGTGAACTTGGTTGTTATTTACGTATATATAACACGTGTTTTGATTCTGACAACTTGATATTTCGTAACAGTCAACGTTTTTCTTTTCATGTTCCAATCATATGTGACATCAAAGAGTTTTGCGATTACTTTAAGGTTCTTGGTTACGCTTAATGGACCAAAGTTATTCTACCAAGTAAAGCAACAGAAATCTAGTCGCCATTTACGTTCGTGTAATTGGTGATGCGGAAACGATTTTTCGTGATCACAGTGGTAGACACTGAGATTAATTCAGCCATATTGGACAGTAGTTTCTAACTTAATAGAAGTCGCAAGGTCTCTGTTTGCGCGAGTTTTCGTAACTTAAGTTAATTTATCGTTTATATAGCGTCTTAACACCAATCTTCTCGAAATATGAAAACTTTGTGTGGATTAAGTTAACTTCCCATCTATTCCTGCTAAATATCGCACAAGTTCCTTATTAATAAATTAATTATTCTAATGATGTATATTGTCTAGGGTCACAAGGGGCTAGTGAGGACTTATATATCAATAGAAGCAATCAACATCTGTTTCTCTCTATTAAGACAATTTAATAGATTCCAACAAACATATTATTAGGTTATAAAGAATAAACTGAGATAATAAAACCAAGATGCAGTTCAAGATGGCACAGCAAATATAATGTAGTTGGCATATTATAACATATTATCCTTTGCTCTAACCCTTGTATTTTTGTAATACAATCAAATTTGCAACGATCTTTAACTATAAACTATTTTTATTTTAAATAATAGTAGAAATATGCTTTAAAACGTAATTTCAAGAATCGACCATAGAAACCTGATAACATTTAAACCTGACGAGTAAAAAAGGTTTCTGAATGTCAGATTCACTAGGGCTAACCCGTATTGAGCAGATCCCTTCAAACTCTATTGAGAAAGATTGGTTGGTGTACACTAACGTTAAACAGTACACATTTTTGACGATGTGGTCTTTTGTTTATGTCTCACTCCCGGTGTTAATGCTCGTCTGTCATGATCTGTCAACTTAGTTTTTTAAACACTATTCTGTCAGTCTAAGGTAGATTCAACTTGCACTATATTATGATATCACTTGACACTGTTCTTTGAAATACATTTATCATTTTACGCATTTGTGTCATTGATAATCAAACTAGACTTTCACCTACAATCATACCTCTTTGGAAATGTAACAAAGCTTAAAATGTTTAGAATATGTATCTGTAAAACGTAATACACAATTCATACAAACTCAATAATATAAAATGCTTTATTGCACTGCTATATTACCACGTGGCTATAATTTCTCACTCTTAAAGATATCAAAATTAGAGTTAAAAGGGTGAGGTATTTCTGTTACTTTGTGAAACTCCTGTACATTTCGTCACATTGTATTACAGTAAGTAAAATTTGCAACTATAAGTTTAATTCCAGGTTCAAATGTTTGTTTTGAATTTCGCGCAAAGCTAGCCGTCTATAATTTATCAGTGTTGGGCAGCTAGTCATTACCACCCATTGCCAACTCTTGGGCTACTTTTTTACCAGCGAATTATGGGATTAATCGTCATATTATAACACTCCCGTGGCTGAAAAGACGAGCATGTTAGGTGTGATGGGGATTCGAACCCGCTACCCTCAGATTACGAGTTTAATTGCCAGGTTTAAATAAAATAACTTATTATTCATTAAATAGTTTCTTCACTTTGGGACGTGATTCTAGTTTGTGTTATTTTGCTAGGGCCTTTTTCGCATAATTTGATATTCTATTTACGAAATAAGTGTGGCAGACACTGATGCAAAATATACCAATTGAGTATGGGCCCACCTTATTGAATCGTCTGGCTTCAAGGATCCTTGATTTAAATTATAGCAGACAGGAACATACTCTATTAACACTTGGGGTGATGAGTTTACGCTGATCCTTTTGAAGTGCAACTGATGTGGCGTTACAATAAGTTATAAGTACCATACACAAAATTCATTGTATTGGGCAAAACAGCTTTCTTTTTTAAATATTGTTACTATGGAAATTCAGAGCGCTCACGTCAAAGTGTAAAATATTTTCATTGTTTCGGCCATCTGTAAACTTCATTTTAATTTATTTCGTAGAATATAGGACATTATGGTACAAAATGTGTTTAACAGACAAGGATTATGTTATACCATACACGATTGATAATCTCTGGCGTTATACTTTTTGTAAATAAAGTTATCTATCTATGTGTTCTTTAACACTTACTGCGAGTTAAAGTAGTTGTTAAATTGAGTAGAAGTCGTTTAGTATGTCCCATAATGATAAACTGCTACATGGAGATGGGTGAGTGTGAGCTAAATGTATTCTAGAACTCTCTAATAAACCATATTGTTTTGTAATTAAGCACAAAGCTTTACAATTGGCTGTCTGTGCTTTGCCTACCACGGGTATCGAAACCAGAATTCTAACGTTGTAAGTCCAAAGCAAACTAAATGTATGGTTATCAAGTGAAAAGCCCCCTAGTGGCTCAGCGGTATGTCTACGGACTTACAACGCTAAAATCCGGGTTTCGATACCCGTGGTGGGCAGAGCACAGATAACCCATTGTGTAGCTTTGTGCTTAATTAAAAAACAACAAACAAAAAACAATCAAGTGAAAATTCGCTTTCTTTGTATACATATGGCCCTAAAGTTTGATTTTTCCCATTTGGTTCCTTTGCAGTTCACATTATTATTTTTTCTCTTTGTTATGATAGTTGTTCTTTTTAGTTTCCTAAAGTGCTGGTAGCTACAGGTTCATAAAAGTGTAATATTTCTAAATCGAGAAATTTACGTATTCTGTTAGAATATTAAGTATTCTCTTTGTTGTTACCTCTGCTGGTACAGTGGTATGTCTTCGGATTTACAACGCTTAAATCAGCAGTTTGATTATCCTCCGTGGGCTCAGCACATAGCCCGATGTGCCTTTGCTATAAGAAAACACACAAACGTTTTTTTGTTGTCTCCCGTTTGTTTTACCTGATTTCAAGAACTAGATTTTTTAATAATTATTATGAAGTCTGAGATTTGTAATACATATATTTAAACTTTACTGTTCCATAATTTGCCACAATAAGTCAGTTTTTTGTTTGATTCAAGTGTATTTGAAGTTATATGCAAATTATATATATAACAAAGTATATCTTATTTTTCTTAATGTTAGAAGGTTAGAAATTATCGTATGCGTTTTATGAAAAAAGGAAAAAAAAATCTGTATAACAGAGATATTAACTCGCCAAAAACAAAAATTGTATCTTTTATGTATTTAGTGAATTTTTTTTATTTTAAGTGTCTTAAAATTAAAATTTCGTGAGTGTTTGACCATTTGCGTTTTGTAGCTTAATGTTGTTACCTACTATTCATTGACTTACTTTTCTGTAGTAATAATTTTAGTCTTTAATAATAATTTCTAACCACATTCGACCTTCCTAGATGATGTTGCAAATTTACCCCATCTGATTTAAAAAATCGTATTTCTACAGATAGTTTATCAATTAAGTGTTAAAACTGTTTTTGATATATTTGATAGCCTACTATATGAAATTTTAAGACTTTACAGAGTAGTACAGAAATATAGAATATACATAACATGCTATTCCTGTTCGCTAGATGGCAGCATAATAGAACCAGCTGGATTCTTCTAGTCAATCTAGTGGGTGTGTTTTGTGTTTGTGTGTTTTCTTTTAGCAAAGCCACAAAGACTATCTGCTCAGCCCACCGAGGGAATCGAACCCCTGATTTTAGCGTTGTAAATCCGGAGACATACCGCAATCTAGTGGGACTCGATTATTCTAAATTTACAAGACTAAAACGTCTCAACTGAAAATAACTTAGTAGATATTTTAAGAAGTGGGTCTAGTCTAGATTTTATTTAACCATGCTAAACTTTAGTCTAGAGATTTTAAACATGACTCGTATAAGTAAAAAAACAAACCTTTCGAAGTGGTGAAAGCTGTTTTTTGTTTTTGTTTTTTTAATTTCGCGCAAAGCTACACGAGGGCTATCTGTGCTAGCCGTCCCTAATTTAGCAGTGTAAGACTAGAGGGAAGGCAGCTAGTCATCACCACCCACCGCCAACTCTTGGACTACTCTTCTACCAACGAATAGTGGGATTTACTTTCACATTATAATGCCCCACGGCTGGGAGGGCGATCATGTTTGGTGCGACCGGGAGTCGAACGCCCTAACACGCTTGACCATGCCGGGCCCGAGGTGAAAGCAAAATTTGAAGTCTTACAAAATACTTTAGAAAGTTACAGATTTATGTATTATTCAAGATATCCATATAAAATCTGTCTCGGTCAATAATTAGGTTTATTGCTCTTCTGCCATCTATGCTACTTATCAAGCAAATAATTTGTTTGTTTGTATCAAACATCCTGCAAAACTACACAAATTCTACCTGCGTAAAGCTGTCCCTGAATTTGGACTGATAAAATAAAGGGAAAGCAGCTATTCCACAGCAGCCGCCACATCTCTTGGGCTACTCTGATTGAATAGAGAGATTTGACTGTTACCTTTATAATGCACATGCAGCTTCAAAGCGAAGGTTATGTTTTGTGACAAATGAATAAGAACTACAAATCATCAAACTCATATACAGACAAGTTGAGTACAATGCTGCGCCTAAAAATAAAATGAAAGAGTAGAGAATGTCGTCAAATTATCTGAAATTTACATAACAAAATTCTGCACTTTCGATATAAGTTGCTTGCGATTTGTATACCTGTTAAAATAAGAATACTATGTTTCACCTACACACCCTGCGTGTTGTACATGAGGCAGAAAGCATGGGTACTATCAGAGTGATGTAACCAGGGTCAACAAGTCTTAATTTCTTACTAAGTAAAAACTGAAGTCAAATAGCTTGACATAAATAATATTTCTTTAAACGTTATTTCATCTATTTAGGAATCCAAATACACATCCTTTCTTCACGGTTGCCTCCTGGTGATTCAGTCGTAAGCTTAAGTGCTCATAATGTTAAACCTCAGCGTTCTCTTTCTTTGGAAGGACCAACACAATCCGTCCGTCACAGCGCTGTTATATGTGCTGAATCAAATATAACTCTTCGTTGTTTTGTTTTCTGTTAGTGTAGTAAATATTAATGTAGTCGTCAGTGTTTCTTTCACTGACGTTTATTTTGGCGTTTGTGCACTTGTATTTGTTTATTATCTATTTGGTCTTAAAACTTGAAACATTAAAAAACACGTTTGTTTATTAGGTAGTGCTTCACTTTTGTGCGTGGAAACTGTGTGACATTTGTATTTTATTATCTTCAATACACCGAGAAGCTGGATAGAAAGGTGAGAATGTCACTAAACTAGCAATAAGATGTTCCATTTATAGGAAAAGTTGCCGTCAGATATATCTATGACCTCTCCTATTTTGTTATGTTTATTCTGCCATAATACTTTTTTGTTTTGTCTTCGGAAATAATTTAACTGTGTGCATTGTTTGATTCGTCAAAAGTACTAGTGTTATTTTTGTCGTTTCTATTTTTCCCTACTGCAGATTCTGGTGGATCAAAGTTAAACATTGGATAGTAATTAGCATATCAACTCCTATAGATAGACATACAGGTAGTGACAAGTGCTCAAAGAAGCCACGACAAGATTCTCCACTCCTTACGTTCTGGAGGTTTACACTAAGAGAGAACAAATCTCTTTAATCATTAAAAGCACGAATGGCTCCGACCATAACCACTGCACCGGAAAATAATTTTGCTGTTAGACTATTTTCAGTTTCCATTAGAATCAGCCTGAGGCTTCAGTAAACACTGGTTCTCCCTTTTATACCATGGGGTTTGTGTCGTTAGTATGTGAACCAAAGATGTACCTGGAGGACCAAAACGCAATCACATTTTATATGAATGGTTAATTATTTGCTAAATAGACGTTCTTTGTAATATTTCCTGATTTATTTCCTAATTCAACTAACCTGTAACCAAGATGATTATATGTATACTAACCACGACCCACAAAACATTTGCAGTAGTTTGCATGACCTCCAGTTAATTTTTCCATATTCTATCATTTTTACTCATGCCATTTGAGCTACGCTTTCTTGCAGGCATTATGAGTAATACTGGTAAACTCTGATTTATTATAAAGAAAAAACAATTACGCAGTCACACAACCAAACTCATGTATACGTAACTTTCTTTAATAAAACTCCACATAAAGAAAACAATAAAGTGTAGTAATAGTATTCATTACAGTGCGCAGAGTATGTAACAGTCATGAGCATTCAGTTGAAACAAAGAAGGTCACGAAAAGAAGAATAAAAACCCCTAAAGAAAGAAAAGGTATCTAAAGGTGTTTACAGCAGTCTATGAAACGAACCAAAGCTAAATTATCGCAAAGTAAATCAAGTGTAAAGTTGTAATGAAAGCAAACTCGGCTTAAAATAAGAAAATGTCTAAATGTGTATTCATAAAGTGATAAACGATTTGTTTTTAACAAACTGCGCATTCGTATTTTAGACCTAAATGAGTGAAAAAATCTCATAGGAATAGCATTTAGTGAACTTTTTTCAATTCTTAGGAAAGTACACATATGTTAAATGTTGTTTCTATGATTGTTTTTGAAGTTCGTGCAAAGCTACACGAGGGCCATTTGCGCTAGCCGTCCCAAATTTAGCAGTGTAATACTAGATGAAAGACAGCTAGTCATCACCACCCACCGCCAACTCTTGGGTTATTCTTTTACCAACAAAGAGTGGCCGTCACATTATCACGCCCCCACGGCTGAAAAAGCGAGCATGTTTGTTGCGACGGGGATTCGAACTCGCGACCAGATTACGAGTCGAACGCCTTAACACACCTGGCAATGCTGGGCCTGTTTGTATGAATTGTTTGTTTTTGAATCACATACAAGGTTACAAGAGGACTATCTGTGCTCGCCGTCTCTAATTTAGCAGTGTAAGACTAGAGGAGAAACAACAAATCACCACCATGGACCGCCAACTCTTGGGCTACTCTTTTGCCAACAAATAATGGGATTGATCGTAATTTACAAAATATGACGGCTGAAATATGCAATCCATATTCTTCTAACTATATGACCTCTAACGTTTTATCGACAAATATGCGGAAAAAGTTCCAGACGTACAAATAGAAAAACGCAAGCGTGTGACTGATATTGATGTATATTCAGCGTAATTGTAAGTTTAACTATCAGATTTCAAGGTAAAGAAATCATTTATAATTTTTCTGATAAACTATCTTAGATAAAAATGATATTATATATATATATAACATAAGTTTTAAAGGATGAGAAACGTGTAAAATAATGTAAAACAGGTGACGGAACTTGATAAAAAAAAAGGTAAAATAAAACAACCAACCGACTACTCTCAGTATACTAAAAGTAACGTAAGTTATATTAATAAAATAGTTAAATAATTAAATATCTATATATTTATATGTTTGTAAACACAAATGCCATCCTACATACAAGAAAACCAAAAGTTAAAGGTGCTTTATTGTACCAAATAAATTATTTTGTGAGTATTTTGTTTTAATTTCCAGACTAACATGTGAGTTGTGAAAACCTGAACACAACTCACAATGAAAACTGACTCTACTTCCAAAATAACTATTTATTTATAAATGTCTTATTTTAGCACAGTATAATACTTTAATCGAAATAAAATCTATGATTAATAAAGATAGAGAGACGGGGAGTTAATAAGTATTATTCAAATTACATTAAGAGATATCTAAACTATGAAATAAGATATTTTGTGCTAGTCCCAGTGTTTTGTATCTGTGAAATGTCAGCGGTGTATAAACTGTAATTCATTTAGAAATCAGATGTTATTAAACGAAAAGCATAAGTTAAATATAATAATTTTGGCTTAACATTGGTATTATCTTATTTATTTCGCATTTCATTAAACATGCCAGTTGGTAGAAGCACTTTCTCAACTTCAAACTTTATCTTGAAAATATTTAATCAAATATCCTATTGGTGCTTCATATTGTATTCAGAGATGGAACTAATATAAATGTTCAGTTGTTGTTTTGAATAAAGCACTAAGCTACGCAATGGGTTGTCTGTGCTTTGCCCACCGCAGGTATTGAAAGTCGGTTTTTAGCGTTGTATGCCCTTAGATATGCCACTGTGCCACTGGTGGACGTTACTGTTAGAATCATGATTTTTTTAAACAACTATTTGTTACAGACATTAACCACAAAATGAGATTGTTTCCAGTTTCAGTAAATACTCAATAAGTTACTATATAGGTTAAAACCCTTGACACTAGAAGCATAATTTAGTGGCAAACTAGCACTTGAAGTTCTTTGTTACGTTACTTTTGACCTAAAAGACGACTTTAAAACCGTTTTGTCGTAGCTTTTAATCACAATGAAAATAAAATACTTAATTTCGTCGAATATGTATGTACACATAAATATATTCTGTTATAGGATGCTTGTATATTAATAAAACAGATATACTGTAACATGAAGGACAGTAAAGTTCACGTTTTGATAAAAAGTGAAGTTTGGAAAGAAACATCGCTTATGTAAACGCAGAATTTTGTTCAGGGATCTATAGATATTTCTTTCTTAAAAAAATTTGGAATACAAAAGGATGCTCGTTCATTGGTAATGAAAGGTTACTTCATAAAGAGTACAGTTTAGCCTCCTGATGCCTCAACCATAATTCCGAGGGTTTATAAAGCTAAAAATTATGTTATGATACCGCGTTGGAGAGAATTATGTAATTTTGTTAAAAAATAACGAAAAGACAATATAAGTTTTTTTAATATTGTGAGTGGTTTAGTGCGTGTATGAACAAGTTCTGATTGTGGTTAGTTCCTTTTTTCCTACAAAGAGAATTACAGTAATTCAGACTCTAACAATAAACAACTTTTATCATTTCCTTACAAATCTCTGATTCCATAACAGTTTGTCTACATATTTCTTCGGTACTTGAGTGTAGACCTCACCAACAAAGTTTTAATTGTTGTTATTATATCAGGAAAATCAAGCAGATTCTGAGGATAATAAGTGCGCGATTTTGTATTCGTGCTTGGAGTACGAGGTCTGTTCAAAAAATACGCGGACTGTTTGAATTGCGCGGCTCCAGTTGGTTCCAGAGGAATCCACTTGGTGTCGCTAGGTTTGCACAGATCAGCTGATTGCGACGCCATTTCCCGATTGCAGATATCTTCATTTGTGTATTAGCTACGCGGTTTTAAGTGAAATGCGATTTCTTCGTTTGGCGGATTTCAGTATGAATGACCTGAAGGAGCAACGACTTGCTGTGAAATTTTGTGTTAAACGTAGAAACTCTGCGACTGAAACTTTTGCAATGCTTAACACGGCTTACGGTGATGTTGCTATGAAGCGTACGGCATGTTTCAAGTGGCATGAACGTTTTAAGGATGGTCGACAGTCCATTGAAGATGATGAGCGTCCTGGACGTCCTTCCACGTCAACTGACGACCCACACGTCGACGAAATCAACACCCTGGTGCGGGCAAATCGACGTCTGACTGTCAGGGAGCTTGCTGAAGAGTGTGGGATATCAGTTGGATCTTGTTACGAGATTTTGACCGAAAAATTGAAGATGCACCGCGTTGCTGCGAAATTTGTGCCTCAGAACTCGTGAGTTTTTGGCCAAACGCTCGATCACTGTTCTTCCCCATCCCCCTACTCACCTGACCTTGCTCCTTGCGATTTTTTCTTGTTCCCCAAACTCAAAAGACCCTTGAAAGGAAGAAGATTTGAGACGATTCCAGAGATTAAGGCAAATGCGACGAAGGAGCTGGAGGACATTATAAAAGAAGCGTACCAGGACTGTTTCAACAAGTGGAAACACCGTTGGGATAAGTGTGTGCGTTGAGGAGGTGAGTACTTTGAAGGGGTCCCAGACCTGTAACTTCTAAATAAAGTACATTTTGTTTTATGACGTCAGTCCGCGTATTTTTTGAACAGCCCTCGTAGAAATACAAAACTATCAGATACAAATCAGGGGATCCTCTTTTGTAATAAAATCTCGAGTTCAGTTTTCAGGAAATATATTTATAGATAAAATGTTTTCAATTCAAGAAAAGGCAGTTTCCTTTTATATGACACAAATTATTGATTAGATTTGGATTTCCGAATATTGTAAATTAATTTCTGATTCAGTCTACAAGAAAACTGGCACAGATCTTAATGTTCTATGAGTAGTAGGTAATTAATTTACCTCTTCATTTCTAAGAAACATTGAGCTTAAATTTTTAGTGTGTTCTATGATTAACAAATCCTTAAAAGCAATAATAATAGTAACAATAATATGGCTTTATACTACAAACATACCGTAAAGTTGGTAGACATACAAAACCTTAAAATTGTAAATTTAAAGTAGGGAACTAAAACACACATTTAAAAGTGGCAAAGAAAAGAACAGCAGTAAAAACTGACCTATAAACCTAAAATCTTTGTCTTTTTAAAGAAGCTTTCACCGTGTTAGATAAATTTCACTATGGAAGATACCAAGTAATTTCCTTGAAGATCATGTTGTAGGATATCGTAAACACTGATTATTCCTCTAGGAGGAGTAAAGAATTTTAACTTCAAGATTTATTTTCTTAAATAAATATCAATAAATATCAGAAATCTTTAATGTCAAGAAAACGTTTGTAATTTAGGTTAGGAAAGGATTTTAGTAACCTGTTTAGGAGCCAGCAAACAAAGATAAACGTTATAGTTTGCTTAGTTTTTAGATGTTGAAACTTGGTATAATTCTGAAGACAATTTCAACTAAAAACTTATTTGAAAACAAAACACTGTTTCAAGCAATTCGTTTCTCTCCATAGTAGATAGGACTAACTGAACGTAATTATGAAACTATAAAAAGAAAACCTGGTGTTTGTTTTTATTTAAAATGCAGTGTATTGTTCCTTACCGTTCATTACAGGTCTATCATTCACTGTACAAACAGACTCTTGTCAAAAAAAACCAGTGTTAACTGTAAAACAAAACTTCCGGTTTTTTGTATTCTAAGTATGAAATTTAGCCACTTTATGTAAAATTGAAACTTATTAAATTGTTAAAGCGTAGCTTAGTGGTTATCGTAACTATATGATTCGCTTTCCGTTGCCGCAGAATAGCTCACAACATTTTAAGTTGTTAATTTGTTATAAGAGCGACGATCAAATCCAACTATATGATTAGAGTAAACGAAGAATCCGCTGTGGGTAATGTTAATTAGCTGCTTACCCTCTAGTCTATCAGTTTAAAGCTGTGGACGGTTGGCATAAGTAACCTCTTTGAAATTGAACGTGGATGTCGTGTTTCATCACATGTGAAACAAACTGAACACAGATGTTATCACTATGTTTCTGAGCGCTGTCATGAAGCTGAACACAACCATAACTATTTGTTACAATGTTCTTACAATCATACTTGTATTTGGTACCTACGGCAAAAGGGAGTTAAGTTTAATATTCGATTATTAATTAATAATGAAATTTTATCTGACGTTTAGAAATATTTGTAAACGTACTTTCCGATAGTGTTTGTAAATGGAAGATTAAAAAAAATATTAATTGCTAAATGAACAACAAATTTAAATAAACATTCAGACTGTCTCTTGTATGTTGTTTAAATTAGTTCAATTTCAGCTAACACGTTTATAATGTTTATTTAATATGTTTTAACTCATAATTGTCAAGGTTTTAAATGTTGTTGATCCTATATATTATTAATGATATGCACTTTGTGGCGACGAGTTAACTCGACAAAATGCTATATTCCCTAATTTTTTATTTCTACACCTGTTTTTACCTTGTTTAGGGGTTTTAATTTAAATATATATCCTTCTGCTCTTTGTACAGGTACTTAGTATGGTTAGTCGTAGGATATTGCACCGTGCAATATTGAATTTCTCTTTGTTGTAATAGAATGCAAAACATAGCTACTTAATCTTTTTTCTCTTATGCATTGTTTGCTTGTGCTCAGTAGCTCATAACACGGAAGATAGTCAGTTTAGTTACATTGTTTTGAAAGTCTAATTGTGTGATGACTTCAAATGTTTTATGCGGATAACTGATTAATTCTCATGTTTCTTGAGATAACTGACGTCTTTCAATGTTTTTCATTTTTTATTATATAATATTAAATGCTATTGGTGTTTTCAATTTGAAAGACACTTTATGTGACACGTGGTTAAATAGTCTACTCACAAATGTAAACGCTCAGGCAAAACATCTAACTATGAACTGCTCATCAAAGGGTTTGTTTGATTGCGTGTAATTAAGCACAAAGTTACACAATAGGCTATCTGTATTCTGCCCCCACGGCCATTAAAACCCGGTTTCTAGCATTCTAAGTCCACAGAAATACCACAATGTCATTGGGGTCCTCACCAGATGGAAAACAGGTAGCCAGCGTTATTCACCACATGCATGACGGAGAATAATCGAATAGAGAGACTGGTTGCTACTTTTATAAGACATCATAATACAATTAAAAGTATGGAACAACTCAATAATATATATTGAAATTTTAATATTTGACCTCTGTATTCTTAGATCGTATAACATAAATGTATATTTATCACTTAGATATCAAAGTCGTGGATGTTGTGTTTCATCACATGTGAAACAAACTGAATACAGATGTTATCACTTATGTTTCTGAGCACTGTCATGAAGCTGAACACAACCGTAAACGATTGCGTGATGACTTTAGAGGTTTTATGGGGATAACTGATAACTGACGTCATTCATTTTTATGATTAGAGTGAAAGTGGAGACTGATATTAAGAAATCCGTAACGAATGGTAATTCTCTTATTGATTAATTTTTAGACAAACAATAATCATGACACACTATAGTTGTTTGAAACGATTCCAATCACTTGGACTAGTTCTGAATGCAAAGGCTTACACATACCTAAACGAGATACAAAAAAACGTGAAGTTCAAAATCTATGAAAAAAAAAAATCAGGACATAACTGGCTGAGTAACAAAAACTGATAACTAAGGGACCATACTAAACAATATCCAATTGCAAACACAAAATATCCGCATAGAAACATGATTTAGTTGAGAAACTTGTATTGCGGTGTAATAATTTGTCAATACATATAACGGTTTAATGCATATTAAATATAGATATTTAAGTTTCAAAAGCGTTTATTTTTCACTGTACTAATTCGCTCTGTGTTTACTGTATAATACTTAAAAGCAACAAATTGATGCAACAATTTATAATTCCTTCTAGAGCTTTTAAGATTTAATTACAGAAGGCAATGTTTGAGAAAAAACAGTTAGTTACTCGAGACAATATTACGCGTCTCAGCAAGATAACTCCGGAAACCAGTGAACCTTATATAATGAGGGTTTTCCGAGCTTCAGAATTAATGAAGAACCGAAAACAGCAGGCCATACAATCAGCAATTTGTTGCATCCTTTAGGCACTGGAGTGAACTCAACTGTTGAGTAAATATTAGAGGAAAATATATGATGAAAGGTTTGGGGTGAAATGTGAGTTCCATCAAAAAAATATAGAAAAGAAAATCTCCATCTCTAATTTCCAGAATATTCTCTAATGGTGTTTGCGTTTCCATTTTTGTGAGTACGTATGCAATCATATATAAACTTTATTGTGACAGGGTTGTTTTATTGCGATGTTTGATGATATGTTATATTGCTGTTTTGTTTGGTTATTGAAGTACAGTTTTTTATAGTGTCTACTAAACAGGATATTCCCCTCATCAGAATATTTTAGTGGCATTTGGCGACCAGATTATTCTCTTTCAGAATTTTATGATTGAATGTTTTTTCATGGTGTTTCGTGACAAGAGTATTGTATCGTTGTGTCTGATGGTGTTTTTTTAACTATTTTTTTATTATAATGTCTTATGCTCAGAATATTTCATTGTGGTGTCTATTGATAGAAAACTCTATTCAGTGTCTGATTACAATGGTTCTTAAATTATGGTATCTGAACCAGAGCTCTGTCGTATGATGGTCGGTAATGACATAATTTCCTAATGATGGCTGGTAATTACAGTGTCCTTTTAATGGTTCCTTATCACCATATTATTCCTTTTTAGTATCTGGTGACCAAATAATTATTTTGCTTTGTATGATGCTGATTATATTTTTCGATAGTGTCTACTATCATAACATTATTTTGTATGTCTGTTGACCAAAATATTTTCTGATGGTGTCTGATGACCAGGGTATCTATTAACCATAATGTTCTCTTCTGAAGAGCAGGGTACTTCTTCCTTGTGACGCCTGGTGACTGATATGTTATGTTATAGCATATGTTAGCTACAGTACTGTCTTGCATTTCTTATGATCGGATGATTATCATGTGGTGCCTTGTTACTGTGGTCTTAGTAAAAGGATAATTATCCTTTGGTGTCTATTGGTCAGAGTTATCTATTTTAGTGTCTGATGAAAAGAATATTTCTCTGTGGTACAAGACACTGAGAAATATGTCAATGTGGTTATTTTCTTGTGGTCTCTAGTGAGAAGAATATTATTTCGCCTATCTATGCGTCAGGATATTGTTTCATGGCGAATTTTCTCTACCAGAATATATTCGTGAGGTATATCGTAGTCATGGAACAATTTTGTGGTGTTTAATAGTGAGATAATTCTGTTTTAGTATCTAGAAGCCAGAGATTCCTGTTGTATTATCAAAATATCAGAGTATTTTCTTGTAATGTTTAGTGATCAGAATGTTATTTTGAACTGTTTTTTTAACAACAGCACTATCTTGTGTTTTTGATTATTACAATATTCTTTTGTTATGTCTGATGACAATACTTCTATCTTACCATGTCTAATGACGAAATAATTTTCTTTTGTGTCGACTACTGCACTATTGTTTCCCCCCACAGCAAATTCTGAGGCACTTGGATTTACTGATCCCAGCCACTCCGTTACCTTGATCGCGTGACGTTTGGTGAATGTTTTGCCAAATGTGCGTAGTCTTGCTTATGTCGTTTTTCTGCCAAGTTATGCCTCCGTCAAGTCATGTCATCGACCGTCTACGGACATGGTCATGCCACCGGCCCTGACTGCCTTCTCTCGGCTACCTTGATCCGACTGAACTTCTTTATCCGCACCTCTCTGAAACAACTATAACTTCAAATATCGGCTGAGCAAAACAAAATCATTGCCGACCTAAATTCAAATCCAAAAGCATGGAAATAACAACAAAAATTTTTACCGTGAGTGGAGCGAAATGGGATATCAATATCCCTGAACATCCCCGTTGGAAAAGTTTAC
This sequence comes from Tachypleus tridentatus, assembly GCF_004210375.1. Taxonomy (NCBI): domain Eukaryota; kingdom Metazoa; phylum Arthropoda; class Merostomata; order Xiphosura; family Limulidae; genus Tachypleus; species Tachypleus tridentatus. Next base: position 34,015,818 of record NC_134834.1, read on the forward strand.
ATTCCTTCAAAACTAAACTACTGCACCGGATTTTTTTCTTCTTGTTTTATTCGACTGATGTACAGTCTTATATTGTTTTGCTATGGTATTTTTATTGTCCTATAATTAATACATTAGATACAAATAAAATTTAAAGTCTTCGTTTCATTTTTTGCATTATGAAAATCAAGAAATCAGTTATGTTATATATTTATATGAAAAGCTGTTCTAGGACTGTAGGTTTTAAGGTGGGTAGCGATCAAACATTATCTGGATTTTTTTATGTGAATTGATATTCACTGCTATGTTTATTTCATAATTGCTCGATTGTTTAAGGTAACTGGTCAAGCTGTGAATTTACAGTTTTGATGGCTGAATTTATGATCGTTCAGCTTTACAAAAATCTGCTATTTGAATTAATTTAAGTCAGTTTAATGCTGCTTTTTGCTTTTAGTTCGTTTGCATTTATTTTTATCAACACGTGCTGTGTAATTGTTTCCTTTGTTTACATTTATTAAGAAGTATTGTATTTCATCGTATCTTTGTTCCTTCCACATGTCATTGCTGAATTCTTCATTCCTCTAGTACCATAAAGTCTATTTATGCGTTGATTATAATCATCACTAATTAAGAACCACAGTGTTATTCATGACGTGATTAGACATAAATTAATTAGTTGTGTGTAAAACGACACAATTTGAATTATTTTAGATTATCTTGTTTCAGGCTAATTGCAGAAAACGTGGGAACTGTGACTCTTTCAGATTGGAAAACGTATAGAAATGAAGAAGAGGCAAACATAAGTCCAATATCAAAGATATCTAAACTATAATGGGTCTATCAAATGCTTCATGCATTTACCATATAGTTTCTAACTGAAACGTTTGTGAGTTACTGACAATTTTGATGAAACTTTGTAGAATGGACGGGAACTGCCTGTTGTGGAGACACAAGTGTAGAGGGCGACGTTTCGGAAGTCTTCCGCCTTTCATATTTAGTAGACAGAAGACTTTCAATACATCGTCCTCTACACTTGTGTTTCCACAACAGGCAGTTGATGTCCATTCTACAAAGTTTCATCATGAATATTCTGCCTAAACAATCTATCAAAGAATATCGACAATATTGTTTAGCCTGGATCCTATAGCATGGAGAAAATGTCTTTAGTGATTGGACAGCGCCTCAGTGTACAATAACATGGTGCATTAAGAGCTTTTAATGAACTACTTTTGTGCTTCTAGGCTCTTAGCTTTTAGATCTTATAATCTTCTTCGATGGGCTCAAACAAAAGAGAAATAGATTGAAGAGGTGTACACTCTATCAAGTAGTACCATTCTGCAACTAGGCAGAGTAACAGATATAACTGAAGAGTAATAATGGCACTGCATTGGACGACACGTGTTCCAAATTGAAGATGCTGTCTGGTTATTATAAGACTTATTATAATATTTAAGAATTATCTGATGTGGCAGATATGCTTACACTCTGGCAATGTAACAGTTAACAGATCCTGAACATAAACAGTATTGGAGGTAGTTTTGAAAACATCGAGAAAAAGGTATGAAAGGCAAATATTAAGGAAACTCTAGCCATTTATCGTGTAAAAACAAACTGCATTGGAGAATAGTCATATTCTGATACTTACAGTGTAATCACTTGTTATAAAAACAGTGAGAATATGCTACATCAGTACGGATTCTACATAAGTAATACTATGCGTAGCATTACTAGGGATATAAGTATTCTAGAAGTTGTGTGGGATTATATAAAAACTGAAAAACTAAAAATAAGACCAAACTGTCAGACTTAGACTAGTTCCTTGAATATTGCAGTAACAACTGTGTGAAATACTTATATGAAAAAAACAACAAGTGAATGTCTCCTATTGAATCAGAATAAAACTTTTTTCGACACAGTATAGGTCCAGTCGTAGGGTCTTTTGATTTCAGAAATGGCGAATCAAATTTAAATAGCGCACAAAAATGTTTTCATACACTTTAAATTGCCGATGCGTTATAAGAGTGAATGTTAATCCCTTAGCTTAGATGGTTTATGGTAGGTTGCTGCTGAGTAGATGCTCTCACACTGGTCAGTTCTTAAAAATTAGTAACTAACAAATACTCTTAGTGGCTTTGTCACAAGTGCATAATACAAACAATATTTGTTTTCACGTACAAAACATCTAGAAGCAAGGTATTGAGTCCAGAAGAAAGGCAGAAAGAACACCAACGTTGCAGTATACAGAAGCACACACTTTTGGATAATCCTGTGGTATTGGTACGTTCTTCTTGATGCTAGAATCCCACTATTTCTGTATTTCTGAACATATCTAGATACCTGTACGTTAACTAAGAACCTAAACCAACTATCGTTAATCATGTTGCAGAAGGAATACATAATGCAAACAAAACTAGAGATGTCACAGACTACGACACACATGTAGATATTGATTAGAATTAAGAAGTGCGGCAGAGTATACATCTGTCTCTCTCGCAGAACGTTTTCAATTTTGATACGTTTTAATGGTTAATATATTATGTAGCCAGAACAAACGTTATCTCAATTAAAACTGAATGAGTTTAGCATTTAGTAGTAGTTGTAAAGCTCAAGTAAATGGGTGGTGACCTGATTGGAAAAGAAATATCATGTATCAATGATGCAAGGTAATCTGATATTGTTGGCTTAAGTTTCACTTTAGACTAATTTATTTGTAAAAAAAAGAAATTAAACTATATAACGTATGACATAAATCATTACAATAAATAATCCCAAACATTGTGTGTATGTAAATACGAATGTGTGTGCGTAGAAAAAAACAGAAATTTTCATGAAATTCAAGTTTCTTGTTGTTGAAAATTATTATCAAAATGAAAGAATGGTAATAACTAATGAAACATTTTCATCTACAAAAATAGCCAAGTTAAAATAGCGGAGCCAGTCATATAAAGGTATGGTATCAAAGGAAACGAAGTTATACAAAAAAGCAAAACCTGTAAATCTATAATGTAAAAGACAACTAGTTAAACCATAAAATGTTCAGAAATATTTTCCCTTTTCCTTGTTGCAGCTATGACAAGCAGCAATTTCATTTTTTTTCCTTCTTCAGCGTTCTCATTTTTACATTATATTTTTACATGAATTATGTGTTGTTTAACATAAATAATTCGACTTTTTTTTCGTACCACATTTCTATATGGTGGACCAGTTTTCTGACGCGCTTGTTTCTATAAATGTAAAATGTTTATATCAGATACCCTGGAAACTAATTGTCAGAGTACATAACGTTATTAAGCTTTAATCTCAATGGAAATGGTAAGGAGAAAATTCTAAAGACTTCTGAATTACCTGTTAATAATTCAACTTCATTTGTATTTATACATGCACATGCGAAACCACATTTAACATTATTACTCAAGTGTATGGTTTAAGAAAGAGGGTCAGAGACATACATCTGTAATGAACCATATTATATAACTTATATCAAAGCACAGGGTGTAATGACTTTCTTGGCTTTATTTATGATCCAAGATGCCAATGGTCCAGCAGTTAGTCTGCAGACTTGTAAGGCTCGAAAACAGGTTTCTATACCCGTGATTGGTATAGCACAGATAGCACACTGTGTAGCTTTATACTTAACTATATACTTTCTCTATATACTAACTCCATACTTTCAGTTGAAGGTGAGTATAAAAAATGACAGTTAGTACCGATGCTATATGAAGAGTAGTCTGTAAGTGGATCATGATTTGTTTGCTCTTTGTTGTCCTCTGCATATAGACTAAATTCTTACATTATGTTTGTCTTACAGAATTTTTCGGCTTTTCTTATAACTTTGCTTTTATTTATATGTTAGCAAGTGTGTTTTATTATAAGAAAGCCACATTGGGCTATCTGCTGAGTCAACCGAGGGGAATCAAACCCCTGATTTTAGCGTTGTTATTTATGTGTATTCTTTTTTTAATATGTGCCACATACCAACGAGAGATTTAGTCTGAATGAAATACAATTTATTAATTTTTTGTTTTGTTTTGCTCTACCCATATCAGATTTAAATGACTTACAAACTATAAATCTATGTTCTGAACCTTACGTATGTTTGTCATTTAGATAATGACGACTAAATACAAAGTTAACAGAAATCTTGTCAATTAGAAAGCAACACCAAACCTAGCATCTGGAAGATTGTTGCAAGGATAACAATATGAAGTATTCTGTTGATGCACTACAGTTTGTTCAGTCAAAGAGCGAAATAAAGTCGTTCACTGTATTCGAATGCATTTTGTCTGCTTGGGTAGCTTTGTTGAAAAGCGTATTTGGCGTTAGAGTGAGTGTACCTAATGGATAGTAAACCTCTTGACTCTGGGCTAAAAGATAATAAACAAAACATGTTATGACGCTAAAAACCGTGACTTATTTATATTAATTTCGTTGTTCTTTATTACAAATATAAATTTTGAAAGTTATTCTTACCAAACCAGACATTCATTCCGTTAAAGTATCAAGATATGATCCATTTTATTTTATTTGAGAAACGTAGTTGTTGTTAGAGCTAGGACTAAATGGAAAGATTAGAGAACTGTTAATGTATGTAAACAGATTTCATCACCCATTTTTGCAGGATTTATGCTTGAAAGTTTCCTCCTATCTTTAAATACTTATTTAAAATATAGGCTCTGTAGTAAAAATTCTAAAAATATAGGCATAAATCTAGTAACTCTGGAGATATAGTATGAATAATTTGAAGGAAATGATAATCTAGTAAACCACTAACCCTCACATAGTGCCATATTACAAAAAAGTCGATTCTTTTTAATACATCTTAAGTGAAATAATCTTTTCTGTTGCTCTCACAAGGACTTAATGTTAGTTCTTCAATAGTTTGAGTCTGACTTAATGTAAGTTCATCCATAGTCTCAGTGTGGCTCAATGTCAGCGCTTTTCACCAAGTTATTTCTTCGGAACGTCGGGGTAATAAGTTGAGATATATATATGAAAGGAAACTGTACAATAAGTAAAAACTTTTTTGTGGTTTATATTTCCTTTGAACTGCTGTAAACTCACTACATTTAGGACTGTTGTTTCCAGCCATTGTTACAACTAATCTGACCAACTAAGTGTTTGATAGCATAAAACTGTAACAATGTTTCTGTATATATTACGCTTCTTGGTACAATGTTTTTATTTATGCCACTTAAGAAGCATAGGGTTTAGTTCAAAACAGGAATTTTATTAATGACAATATTGTATATATTATGCAGCGGTATGATGCACTTAAACATTTGTTCGCGTTGACGTCACGACACAAGCACTTAGTGGTATCAGGCTACTGCAACTCATTAACTTTCCCATTTGTGCCAAATTATGTACACTTTATGATTTGTACATTAACAACATAATATATATCTCTACATAATTTTTCACCAAGAAAAACACAACTATTCAAGAAATGCAATAATCATATGAAACCACGTCACTAAAAACAAAATAAAAAGTACAGAGGTATTTGTTATTGTCAAATATTTAAAAAAGTGATCAAGAAATTTTGTTCCTTGTTGCACCTTACACCATGTTATATGTGTTTAATAATACACGAACAAATCTGGTAAGCGTCTCTTGAGCATGGACGAAGTTTCTAATTAGGTGTTCTGGCCTATAGCTATCAGTTTATAATGCAGAGATCAAGAGTAGAGGAAACATTATTAACATTCACTAGTGTAATCTTTGAGTGACAGCAAACGAATTTGATTTTATGTTCTATCATAATGTATAGTCTTGGCACAGCTATATTTATGTTGTTCTGTATTTATAACAAAGGTTGTGTAAGATCAGACAAACTCGTGCAAGTTGTTATTCTGGTAAGTGTAAGTCGTTTTGAGTATTTTTTGTCAAAACACATATGTAAGTATTTTGTATACAAAGCTGTTCTTTTAGTATACTGGTTTTCAAAAGTAATCAGCATTTTGTTCACGCAGTTTCTCTGAGATACTTGCTGTAAAGTCATGCTTCATCACGTTATAAGACATCAAATTGTTTGACTACGCAAAAACTGTATGAAGCAAACAGATTTTACCATTACAGTATACTATATGCAGAATCCTTAAACATCACCGAACTATAGGAAACGCTGTTTCAGTAAATTTTACTGATATGTGTCAAAAAACACCGCCCAAGATGATTGTGTCTTCATCAGATTAACATGTCAAGGTTGAAATAACTCTTACAACGCCGTACGACAGGAATGTTCAGAAGGGTGTCTTCAAACCGATATTAATCAGATTTCATTGTCATCATCATGTTACTTAGGCAAGAAAGCATAACAACCTACGTGTCATACTTTCTTGGCAACATGTCATGTTTTAAGACAAGTCCTGTTTTTGGCTTGATGAAACAGATGATAGGATTTCTGTTCGTCATGTTTGTGGAGAACAGATAAGAAAGGCTTGTATTTCCCAAAGGGAACACACAAGAGAAGGTGTAGTACTCGTTTGGGTAGTTATTTATCACAGTGAAAAACTGATCTTCTTAACCTCCAAGAAAGTTCCAATTACACCTCATATAGATATCACGTGGAAACAATATTTGTGTCACATTCTAGGGTAAGATTTGTCAATAATTTAATGTTCCAGAATGATGGTGGCCCTACTCACAGTGTGCATATTGTAAAGATTACCATGGCCAGTTAAGTCTCCAGTGGGTCAACAGTAACTTTACGGACATACAAAACTGGGACCTTCCATCTAAGCCTAAGCTTGTGTATCAACATTTTCCATGATTGAATTTCTATCAATATGCGCATGAAAGGAGTATAATCGTTTTAAAATATATTATTTGTTATTATAGACGCGTTAAATGTATGATCTTATTTATAAGACATTCAAAGTAGAGGTTCCTACATGTTTTAATGATATTGTCAAAAAGTAGTCTCACAACACCTTATTCCACATCTCTAACTATTTCTTCCTATAGCTACTTATTTATGGTTTATTCTTCTGCCAATAGACTTCTGAATTACTCGGTATAACAAGCACACTAAACAGAAGTACTCTTATATTTAAACCACGATAAACATACTTCTAGTAAAATTCCGAAGTATATGATATTATTTTTCAACTTATTATAATTAGTATGCTTCCGGATTTTATGACGATTATTGAATTTATGGACTTGTAAATACTATAGTTTAAATATTGCAATGAACTGATTTTTGAGGATATCAAAAAAAGTTTGTCACAATGAATAAGGCCAAATAGCTTTTAATGACAATAATTCGAAAATTGTGAGGTTATATCTGAGAAACATTCAAAAAATAAAATAAATGAAAGAAGTGAAATATCTGAAATAAAAACACATTGTTTTTTTTTATTTTAAGTCAACCATTTTGGCGATGAGAGTATTACTTTACTCTCTGCACTAATATGTATTTCATTTTGATGGTTGTGGATTATAGCGAGAATCGTATGTCTGGACGAACTAGCCATAACCACTCTACTGGATTATAATATAGTACTCTAAGTAAATGCTTATTTGTCTCGTTTGTCCGCCCTGTAAGTTGGCGACAGAAAAATCCGTTGTGTAAAATACTGTCATCATATAACGACTACACAACATAGAATTAATTAATGCACTATTTGTGTCTACTTTTTTGTAGAAATTTTCAACTTTGGAAAGGTTGCACTAAAGCTACGTAACAATAAGAACAATAAAAGACTTAGTCTCGGGTTTTAAAGCTAGCGACCACTTTTCTTCAGTTAAAAATAATATAATTATTTTCGTAGAATAGTTAACTACATGAATGGTGAAATATACTACGATTCTTGCATGAATAATAAATTAAACATTACTAAATAAGAAAAAACATCTATTTATAAGACTTTTTCATACTAATGCTCATTTTCAAATTTATCCCGATGTGATCATTGCATTTAAAATACGTTTTGTAAAAGAATGTGTATACACTTGTTAATAGAATGTCGTTTCGAGATATTCCATCTGATTGTGACAAGTGTGAATCATACAAAGTAGCTCTTAAGCCAGCAGTAAAGGGAAAATAATAATCTGATCAAAGTTTTGAAAAACCAACATTCATCGAGTCCCAGAAGGTTTATCACATAATTACTTTCCCTGATAGTAATTGTTAACAGTTTCTATGTATTTTCAGATTTTATCATGTTATAGTGCTAGTCGTATGGAAAGTGTGTTATTTGAAAGAGCGTCGTCGTCAATATTAATGAACTAAAAAAAAAAGTATTTTTATGTATAAGTATGAATTAATTTAAAGCGTGATTCGAATTATGTCAAACATGGCATGAGGTCTCATTTCGGAAGACGACACTCAAGGTCCACATAAGGCTAAACATCATAGGTGCTCGAATTATCTCTCTAAGTCATTATCACGAGTTTTAAGTTATTAATCTTGTTCGAATATGTGTTTTTATTGCACTGTTGTCTGATCTATGAATGCAACATTTGTTTGGTCGCTTAATTCATCAAGATAGAATATCCCATAGTTTAAAAACTTGCTTTGGTGACTTTCGTTTAAAGTTACTCAACAGAAATCTACACTAGATGTCCGTAATTTTAAAGTATTAATCTAGAGGACAGACAAATATTCAATGTCATCCGCCTTCAACTCGTTTACTACTCTCATTGAATTACAGGATTTAACTGCTGTTCTTATAACAAGCCCACGTCCCTAAAGCGCATTTTGTTTTTCCAGGGGTTAAAAGGCGCGAATGTTGGACCCTCAGTCCTGCACGTTAACCTTTTGTCCGCATTCGATCCTGTCGTACATTCGTTGTTGTTTGTTAGCACAAAGATGTAGGTATTGTAAGTCTGCAGAAATACCGTGGTGCCACTAGAAGAACACCTTAGAGAATGGAAAACAAAACGTGTTTTTATTCCTTCCATTACATCCAGTTTTTTGTTTTAATAGTTTTGCAATCATTAATGTATGACGTTATAGAAGAATGAGAGTAATAATGGTATGGAAGATTATAGTTTTTCTATTTATGTCGATTAGATATTATTAGATTCACAGACAGAAATAATGTTAACAATGATAATATCAAACAGATAAAACAATTAAATACAATCCTTATAAGTATACTTGATAAACTATATTTATTACCGGGTTAATTTTTAGTTTTGCTGTAAGTAGATAGCTTGCTCTGATTAGGATTAGTATAAATAAGTATATAGGAAAAGACAGAATGATATAAATGTATGGTTTCACGTTGTTCTTTATCTAAGATCTTTGTGAACCTCAGAATAGTGCTGTGAACCTTAGATATATAACTTATGTGACTGTTTGTTTTAGTAGTAGTCACTGTACAATAATGGGATTGCTGTAAGAACAAATACTTAATATGGATTAGTTAAAATAATGCTATTGAATGTAGACACTGAGAAAAAACATTTTCACTTTTCATAACCTATTGCTCCCCGCTAGTACAGCGGTAAGTCTACAGATTTACAACGCTAAAATCAGGCGTTCGATTCCTCTCGGTGGGCTCAGCAAATAGCCCGATGTGGCTTTGCTATAAGAAAACACACACGCTCACAACCTATTCGTCGGACTGCAGTGCATAATGATATTTTTTGTCAAGTGTTAACAACGTAACCCATTATCCAGCAGAAATGTGAATTAAATTATCTATCGAAAACAAAGGGTGATAATTGTCGTTAAATTACATGTTAACGACCAGGGGTGTAAATTGTTGTTATATTACATATTAATCAATGGAGATATTAGTTACTATTATATTATACGTTAAATACTAAAGATGGTAGTTCTAATCAAATTACTTGTTAACAAGCAGTTTCTCATTGTTGTTAGGTGTTAAACAGTAGTAGTTTTAATTATATTAAGATACATGTCAATCAGCAGAAGTATTAGTTGCTAAGTTACATGGAAACCAGCAATATGTGGGGAGGGGGCAAATTACCTCTGAACTAGCAAGAATACCAGGGTATTAGCTGTCGTTAAATTAAATGTTAATCAGCAGAGGTGTTGGTTGTTTTTTAAGTTAAATGTCAACCAGCAGGAGGGGTGCTTGTTATTGTTACATTATATGTTAACCAGTAGGGAATTAGTTATCCTTAAATTTCATGTTAAACAGTAGGGATATCAGATACCGTTAAATTCCCTTATCTAGTTGTCGTTAAATTAAACATCGATCAGAAGATCTGTTAGTTTTAGTTAAACTACATGTTAATGAGAAGGGGATTTTAGTAGATTGTTAGCCGTTAATGTATATGATAACCAGCAGGAGTGTTACTTGTTGTTAAGTTACATGTTATCCACCAGGGATATTACTTGCCATTAAATTACATGCTTGCCAGTAGAGGTTAGTTGTTTCTCGATTTCATTTTAACCAACAGTGGTACTTTTTCTTAATTTTAAAATCGTAAAACATCTCAAGTGAAGGACAAAAACTGAGTGACGTAAACATTAAGTATTATTTTTATTATTTGCGTTTTGGTCCCCCCCACCCCGAGTCTACTAACTTACAGCGCTAAAATCTGATTACCGCAGTAAACACAGCAGATAGCCCAATTTGGGTTTGCTGTAAAACAAACAGTAGGTATATATTTTGTCTACCAGTTAATCATTTTCCATTTTAATTTTTTGAAACACTTTATAGTGTATTGTTAAGTTAATTTACATAAGATTGTTTATTTATTGAATTTTGTGCAAAGCTACAAGAGGGCTATCAGCGCTAGCCGTCCCTAATTTGGCAGTGTAAAACTGGAGGGAAGGCAACTAGTCACCACTACTCACCGCCAACTCTTGGGCTACTATTTTACCAACGAAAAGTGGGACTAACCATCACATTATAACGCCCCCACGGCTGAAAGGACGAGCATGTTTGGCTTAATGGGATTCGAACCCGAAACACTCAGATTACAAGTTGAGCGTCCTAACCGCCTAGCCATGCCGGGTCTCACATACGGTATTTATTACATATATACTACGACAGTTCTGAATAAATGTTTTAAAACACAAGTTGAAATTCATATAGCTTAAAAGACACATTTAATCTCTTTACCTCTGTAATTATAAACGTACACTTATTTAGTTCTTTCTTAGAGTATGATAAGTGTGTTTACCCACGCTATTTAATTAGATTACTGACAAATAGATTTCAATTCTCTTTCTTATATAATTGATAATATGACTTTGTAATGGTTTATTTTAGGAAGGTCAGTGATTAACTATTAGGGTTACACATGTATTGATGGATGTTTTGATGTACAATCACAATAACTGTAAAGCAATGTAACAGTGTTTATTAAGTCAAAGCATTTTTAGTGACATTACGTCTTGTGTGCCTTACGCAAGGTTGACCCTCGTTAATCATCGTGTTTGGTTTAATGAAGAATATTGGGTGGACAGCGCCTTAATATAGCAAAACTATATTCAGTTAATGACAGTGGACTAAAACATACTTGTCTCTCTAACGTCTCTGTTAATGTTTATTTTATCTGTTTCTGATATTAAACGGTCAAGTGTTTATGTCAAGTACCATCTTTTCAGCTTACAGGATCTTTTATGATCTAAAAACTAATAATCCATTTTGTACGTTATTAAAATTATTTAAATCTTTCAAAATTAATCAAACGCTTATTTCGGTACTTACAGTTTTGAGTTTCTTTAACTTTTCTCGACCAGATTAACTTTTATAATGTCCATATATAAAACCAGAAATAGACGAAATCCAAATGTAACAACAGAAGTCTTTATTTCATATGACACAATTCATATGAGGAAAGGACAAGGCGAACAATTTCCTGTGCCAGATGTTCTAGCACGTAAAAGCTTGTAGCAGTCTTACTACCACACGTAATTCTGATTGAAGATATTGCTGGGAATCTAATTCCGAACACATGACACTTCTTATTTTATAGCAACGCAAGAGATTTGCCAAGATCGAATTTCACAGCTTGTGTAGTGAACAATTTTATAAAAAGTTCAGTGGTTGTATGACAGCTTACTTATTCTACATTACTCACCGGGTCAAACTGTGTTTTATCTTTAATGGAAGAATAAACTGGCATCTCTTACAAGTAACTTCAGTCACATACAGCGTTTCCCGTACGCACGTGTAGAGACCTGATAAAAAATAAGCGATGTACATTGGTAGCAAATGCTCTTTTGATTCTTTTACTATTTAGTTCTTTGCATGTAATGTTAGACGATACGCGAAAACGTAATGACTAACAAAACTGAACAGTTAGATCGAATGATTCCTTTATTTATTTAACCCTAAAGTTTTTATAGATGAAAAGATATGGGTGCACTTAATCGTGCTAATGGTAAATAACGTCCACAGATATCACATAGGGACCACTGTAAAACAAATAGGAGGAGTGACGATAGGAAATCACAATTTTGCGATTTTGCACAAAGGACTGTAAACCACAACCCCTTAGTTTTACAGGCAGAATTCGACACACGAAGCTACGACATTGGTAAGTAAAAATGCACCTTTAACAGGATACTTAACGATACGTATATACACGATAATACACAAAGAATTCAAATTCCTGGAATCCGATTTATACAAAAAGTTTCATAAATCTCAATTTACCAAATCATTTGTAAAAGTATAATATTATCGTATGTCTTTTTTATTTATCAACAACAATTACTTAACTAATATTTCTAATTAAGGTATCCTTGGCCAGGTGAATGTTTGGGAATTATGCATTACAAATTATTTACGAGCAACTATAAAGCTTTGTGGTGTGTGTTTTTTTTTAATTTCACGCAAAGCAACACGAGGGCTATCTGCGTTAATCATCCCTAATTGAATGTAAGATGAGAGGGAAGGTAGATAGACATCACCACCTACTGACAACTCCTGGGCTATTCATTTATCAACAACGAATAGTAGGATTTTTTGTCAGATTATAACGACCCCACGGCTGAAAGGGCGTGTATGTTTGGTGTTACGGGGATTCGAACCCACGACCATCAGATTACGAGTCTAATGCCCTGACCGTCTTACCATGCCGAGCCTCCATAAACCTTTTGTTTGTTTGTATTTCTTGTTAAGAGTATTTCTAAACAAGAGACTATCTATGCTGTGCACACAACGGGTATCGAAAATCGGGTTTTAGCATTATAAACGTTTATATTTACCGACGAGCCACTTGGGGGAGAGGGGAACAGTTCAACACAAGAAGAAGGCATAAGGTGTCAGATCCGGACGTTTACCCAGTACCACTCCCTGAAGGGTCAATAAGACACATGCTAGGCTCGAAAATGCCTGAGGAATCAGTTCATGCTTTCTGTGTTATAATTTTGTTGCACTTGGAAATGTTGATAGGGTGTTATTTTCTATGTAGTTCTATTGTTGTTTTGAAAAATAGACCAATATGTTATTTACTATGCAGTTCTATTCTTGTTTTGAAAGATACACCAATATGTTGACCCGGTATGGCCAGGTGGGTTAAGGCGTTCGACTCGTAATCCGAGGGTTGAGGGTTCGAATCCCGGTCGCACCAAACATACTCGTCCTTTCAGCCGTGGGGGCTTTATAACGTGACAGTCAATCCCACTATTCGTTGGTAAAAGAATAGCCCAAGAGTTGGCGGTGGGTGGTGATGACTAGCTGCCTTCCTTCCAGTCTTACACTGCTAAATTAGGGACGGCTAGCGCAAATAGCTCTTGAGTAGCTTTACGCGAAATTCAAAAATAACCAATATGTTTTTTAAAATATAGCCCCATCGTTGTTTTCTTGGAAGCTATGGAGATTTGTGATGTTTCTATTAGAGAAAAACGTTTCGAGACCGTAAAAGAGACAAAAGAACCGTATGGCACTTCAACAACTCACTAAGATACAATCAGTTTCTACTTTCTTGTTACTTTACGAAATAGAAAAAAAACTTAAAGAACCAGAAAAAATAATTAAACAAGAGAAGAGATGTTGTTATATTTCATGGGAACGTACAAGGCTAAAAGTTAAAATTAATTACATATCGATAACATGATAAATTAAAATATTTTGTAGTGTACATTGTATTTTGACGGTAACTTTAAAGTGAAGATCAGTGGGGGGAGAGTTTTTGTGAAACGGCTTATTAAAACATCATGTTCTTAAAAATATGAAATTCATGGTTTTATTTTCTGTAATGGAGATAACACGGATAGCCCATTATGTAGTTTTGTGCTAAAACAACAAAAACAAATAAATATTATGTACTTAGATATACATAAGTGTATTATTACTATGAGAAGTATCCGGTGAATTTTAATATGAATTCACGGTTTCGTTACGTTGTGTTTTCACGTTTAAAAAAATCGACAAGTTAACATAAAATAATATTCTATTTGTTATATTTTAAAGTTGCAATCCAACTGCTAAATGCACTCGCTAAAATAATTCCCCATTTGTACATATTATGATTCCATTCTTTCGTCTACGTTTCTTGTAAAATGGAAAGCACTTAAAATCACACAATTTTTTTAAAGAACTATTTCAATAATACTATGCAACAAAATTTTTACTTTTTCTTGTTCCTGGGCAGAAAGTGTTATTTCCCAATTGCTTATGCCTAAAGTAAATGGAAAAGACCTATTTTTCTCTTCAAATTTTGCTTTTGTGACCTGGGTAATGAAATTTTCAAATTTACCCATTTTCCAGAACATTCCAGGTAGATTCAGTGCTGAGTAGCTGATAGAGAATTTTCTCGAATAACTTACAAGAATTTTTAAGAACCTTCTAGAATGTTGTAGAACTTACGAGACTTTTCTAGAATGTTGTAGAACTTACGAGAATTTTCTAGAACTTTTCATAGTAATATATATACAGGGGTTCATCACTCACCACTTCAGTTTGGTTCTAGCTGTCTAAGTGAACACATAAAACTATCTGATTTTATCAAAGATGGCTTCAAAAAAGATGCATGCATTCTCCAGACGCATTTTGCTATGTATGTGGCCAATTTATCAAGACAAGAGCGATAGAGTACTCTGTGACAGCATTTGATAAAATGTGTGAAGCCTACAAGTCGAGGATCAAGACAAACACTGGGCACCTCATTTTACCTGCAAGCAGTGCAAGGAAACTCTAAAAGGTAAGACGGACAATTTTGCTTGTTTAAATAGTAAGATTTTATATTATACAAATTTTAGACCTTTTAAATATTAAATACTTTTTTTTTTTTTTTAAATTTCCAATAGTATAGAAAAGCATCACATATAAAATATTTTCCATAAACCTTTTAAACATTAGTTGTGGATGAAATAAATTTATTCTTCATAATAACAATTTTATTTTGTTCTTTTGCAATCCAGACCTTTCATCATCCATCGCCACTGCACTGAGCTCCTTGTATCCACTCCGCCAGAGAGAAAGCAGCCATCCTCAGAAGAGAGCAGAAAATCAGAATATGAAGTAGACGTTGAAGACCCAGATTACAATTTTAGAAGTGCAGCTGGTGAGAGAAACGCATACTACCCCAACCAAAGAGACCTCAATAGAGATCTTGGTCTAACAAAGTCGAATGCCGAGACTACATTTGGGGGCTGATACGTGAAAGTGATTTACATTACAGTCGCAAATCTCGAAAAACGACTAACTTCTAAACATTTTTGTTTGTTTTTGTGTAACTTTAGTATAAATACATGTAAATTTTGATTCATATGTTGTTTTATTCAGACCTTATGTAAATGAAAATGTGCAAATTTGCCCGTTTTTACACAGAAAATAGGTTAATTTCTAAATTTCATTATCCAGGTCACAGAAGTTCAAAAGGAATAATGACCATTCTTTGTACTTTTACAACATAAACAATTAAGAAATAACACATGCTATCCAGGAACAAAATTAATGTTACATAGTGTAATTGACAAATTACAGGAACAATTTCAAATCTACTTTATAAAATTGCAGAAGTACAAGACGTCTGGGTAATATTTGAGACAGTATAAGATGATAGAAACAGAAATGTATAATATATTTTTCGTTCCCTTAGCACATCGCTTCCACTCTTTGAAATGGATCATGTACTTCTCAATCTCATGCGTCAGTAGCTATTAGAGCTACTAGTGATAATTCATGTTTGTTTTTATACTCAATTTCCTGAAGTTACTAGGTGATATTTGAAAGTTCAGAGACTTTAAGAAAGCGACAGTAACAAAAACAAAATAAGGATTGTCTGTAGCTCCCAAACGTGATACCAAGTGTGTTGTACTGGAATGTAACAAAGTTTAAATGTCGAGAACTAGATGATCAGCATTCATCACAATAGTTATCTAACTAGTAAACAGATTTGGAAACATATCACTTGACACACCCTTAACATGATAAAGGAGCATTTACAGCATGAAATACTGTTAGATAAATTATTTTGAAGAAGTTATTAAATGTGTTACCATAAATGTATATTTACTTTAAATTTCATTGATTTACTTTATTGAAATATATGACCAGTATAATAAGTGTTAACATGCGTATTTTCACTAAATAACAATTTAATATAGAAGTAAATATATGAAATGATATTAATTTGTCGTGAGTGAGCATGATTATTTGTTTTGTTTTGTTGGTGTTATTGTAAAGTACCAGGCTACTTGGTGTACCCACAATAGAGATCAAACCGTAAATTTACCATTATTATCTCTAAAAATTGCTACCCAGCCACCAGGAGATTAGTTTTTGTTATTGAGCGCAGAGTTATACAATGGTCTATTTATGTTCCGCCCGCAGAGGGTAATATCAGTGTTATAAGTTCTTCGACTTATCGCTGAACCATCGGATGCACCTGTAAGTGAGGGACTTGTGTATTGGGTTTTATGTAAAATTGGCACTTTTCAAGGTAAAAAACAAACATCCCAATAGTATTTATTTACATTTTCAATACACAGTGTATCTGAAAGTGGTACAAACGTAAACACAATAATGTTAAGCATACTTAATTAAGTATATGAATGCCGATCTAAGAAATGTTATACTTTACAACTGATTAATTTACATCAGTACTGGACCTGTGTTATATATCAAGTTAAGCCTAGAACAAGATACGTTAAATCTTAACTACCTTTTTTAATTATCATTTTTTATTGTTCACATAATAGTAAAAGTTTTAGCTTTATTAATACCAGAGGATGCACACAAAGAAAAATTCAATTGAGACATTTGTCTCTCTTGAAAGACCCCTCCTGGGACAGCGATAAGTCTTCGGATTTACAACGTAAAAAATCAGAGATTCGATTCCTCTCGGTGGGCACAGCAGAGAGCGCGGTGTGGCTTTGCTGTAAGAAAAACACACAAACATACACTCTCTTGAAATACTTTATAGTCGTATATCTCATAAAATTTTAATAAATGTGATCCGTTCCCTCAAATGTCATCAGTAGTTATTCAAATCCAAGGTGTCACTGGCTACCTTTAGTAACATATGTACGAAATATCATAAATATTATTTCCGTAAATACACCTTGAGTAATGCAAACTGGATTATTCAATAATTCGCTGCTAGCGAGATGTGAATGAAACATTTTTGGATTTACATTTTGAGCACATTGACCAATGACTTGTAATCGGTCAATTATATATAATGAATGATTAGTTAGCAGTAGGACGCAATCCTCGCATCTCTCGGTTCATAGTTTGGGCACATAAACCTCTAACCGTCTTAATTAATGCTAGTTTGATTCTTCAATAACACGTTAGTAAAGAGAAGGACACAATTCTAAAACAAAATCTATAAGGTAAATGAAATTAAAAACACAAATATATCTTTAAACTGTGCTCTTATAAATGATGTTGAATTTCTTGAAATGTTGAAAACTTATAAATGTTCCTGGTCAAGTGTCTGTAGTTTCCCGATTAATAAACATTTACGACAGTTATAGTTTCCAGGGTTTATAGTGTACCAACTGTATCAAACCAACAACAATATTAAACCGTTTTGGGCTCGTCAGTTCATAATCTTTACTGGAGATTTTCGAGAAATTTTAGCTAAGGCAACAATACTTGTATTTTATATACAAATATTATCTTCTACAAATTTAGAGAACAGGCGGGACTTTCATAATACATAATTAACAATATAAGTTACCTTCTATGGACGTCAAACATAGTTGACGGAGCGAATTCAATTTCATTATGATAATCTTATCATAATCTCTGCAATCTTCTAGATATAGAATGACATAAGCTTCTTCTGATTTACAAGTTAAGTGCTTTGTAACAATAATAACTATTTTCTAGTGGGCCATTCAATGGTTTGGGCAACCTTCTTAAAATGTTAGAAGTATTAATCAACTTCATAGTCATTAAAACGTGGTACTTTAATATATTGATTGTGTTTCAAGTCGTCATTTTACTTTGTTGATTAGAGTTAAGTCTAAGTTCCATTTCTTCAAGTCTAATTTCTTTCTCGGCTTTGATACGAGCTTGTTCAGCCTAGAGACGTTTACTTTTTCTTTCTGTTTCGATATGGACTTCCGCAATACATATGTAGCAATATAAATTTCCAAAAAAAACATGGCTGATACAGGTCTTTTTGGCTTAACTTCTCAGCCTGAGCTTGAATTAGAGCACATGAGGAAAATACGTCTGAATAAGCACTTCTAAATAAAATCATTAAAATATTCTGTGATAATTATAAGAATGTATTAAATAAATTTAAGTATTTAAATTTAAGGAGATTTTTGTCTCAAGTATCCAATAAGTGTTTTTAGTTTTTTTTATAAGGTTATTTTAAACAACTTGGCACTACTTTTTTTAGCTGATGGACATCTTATTGCATACAAAGGCTTGTGTACAGTCTGAAAATTGGTAGTTCCAGTGAACGTTAAATTTAACTGGTTAGTTTGGATAATTTGTTTGGAATTTTATATTTGTATAATTTGTCTACTGTGCTAACAATTGCGGGCTGGAATACCAATTTAGGAGATGAGTTTATCTTACATACCCCCAATTATTTTTTTCTTTACTTTATACAACAGTCACATTCTCACACCTATTCTTGAGGCAGTAAAAGTGATATAGATATGGAACTTTGTGGGTTTGAGCACCCATATCAAACTCACTTAATTTCTATTTTTTTATTTTTATGAATTTCGTCATGTAAAACTGACGAACGGGAGTTAAGATTGATAGATGGTGTTACCCCACACAATGTAGGTCCTTCTTCTCAGTCACCTCCACAACATAAGACACATTTTATATCCCACATTATAGCTTGTACTATGAGGATATGCAGAGTTTTTAATTTAAAGCGTTTATGTTTTTTTAAGAAACAGTTTAGCAATATACGAAAATTGAATTTCTGTACAAGTGATAATATAAAAACGACTAAACAAATACACTTCACTATACAAAGTTAAGCAAATATTATCACAGAAACTTTATAACCTTTGTTTTATGCACTGCATAATTGTAGAATTATATTTTAAAAGTTAATATTGATACTTAAAAGAAGACTCTATGATACTTAGGCATTAAGAATGAAAGAGGGTTGAATATTAATATATAATCTCGTAAATACCTCAAACTAGCATTTGATCTAGATGCAACTAATAATACGTTGATGTTAACTTACAACTATTCTTGTAATAAGAAGACACATATTACACTCTTTCAAAGAATACCTTGTAGTAGTAGGGCAATAAATGATGTACAATAGCTAGAGTGTTTTGAATGTTTGTTTGTTTTGAAGTGAAGAACAAACTACACAAGGAGCTATGTGTGTTCTTCTCATCACGGGTACAAAAACACGGTTTCTAACGTTGAAAATCCGCAGACACTCTGCTGTCCAACTGGGTCAGCTATACTGAAACACATATTCAAACTATTTTAGAGAATATCTACAGTAGCAGAACATTACTGCTAGAAATTTTATTATAGAAATAGGGCATTAAATGCTACGTAATAGCTAGAATGAAACAAACGTTAATACTATTTCAAAAACATTTTGTAGTAGCAGATCATTAACTGATGTACAGCAGCTAGAATTGAAGAGAATTCTCGCTGTGGTAGAATATTTTAAAATTTAAGAATATTTTAATATTTAAGAATATTTTAAAATTTAAGAATATTTTAAAATTTAAGAATAGCTACAATGAAATAAAAAACAATGTTTTCCTACTCCTTCCTGATGACGAGACACCCACTTGAAATAAAAATGTGTCTCAGAACGGCTGGTATGGGTATTAACACTTTTATTAATAAAAAATAAAATCTTTTATAGTAGATAAAATTCAAGAACAGAACTTTCTTCAGGTGTTTTAAAACGAATGTTAATTTTTTACAACAACACAAATTGTATTTCAACTTAATGAGGAATTTTCTGATCAGGTTGAGGATAAACGTGTGGGCTGTCCATTATCACCTGTTCTAGCTAATGCCGTTCCAGAACTAGCTGGATTATAAAGTGAAATATTCGGTTAATCTAGGATTGTTGTTTGTCAGATTCGTTAATGATACACTTGCTGACTTTATATCTGAACAAATTTTGGAATAATTTTAGTATACTTAAATTCACTGCATTTTAATATCAAATTTACCCATGAATATGAGGGTGAGTTGTCTTTTCTCAATAACGTAGTTAGTAGGGTTAATAATACTTTTAAAATGAAGGTGTTTTGAAAGGCAACTTCTACTAATTTGTACTTGAACTGGTCGTAGCTTGTCAAAAATTAAAAACATATATGGATTATAAAATGTTGTTGGCTATTCCAAAATTCCGTTAAAAAAAGAGCTGGATAAGGAGGTAAATTATCTGAAAAGTGTACTGGTGAAAAAGAATGATCCCCTATTAATGTGGTTAGAATGTGCTAAAGAACTGATAAGTGAGAGAAAGAATTATCTTGATAATTTTATCCATTATATAATTTCTCAAGTACTTTACTTGTTAAGTACAATAAAAGAGGTTTGAAAACAAATAGAAAGGATTATAAACTTCCAGTTGTAAGAAAATTTGTTTTTTATCAGAAAAAAAGAAAAAATATATTTTTTTAAAAATAAAATTAAATTGAATTGAGGAAAATGTAGTTTATAGCTTAAAATGTTAGGGGTGTAATGATCTCTATATAGGGGAGACTGATAAAAATTTCAATAATAAAATAGTAGAATATGGTCATGATCCGTCAAATGTCTACCACAATTTTAAAGATACGAAACATTGTAAAGAAAATAAAACTGTTAAAATAATTTGTCGTGAGCTTAATATTAATAAACGTAAAATAAAATAAGCCGTTACAATAATGGAATATGAGCCTTTTAATAAATAAAAAAACAAGAAATAGATTTATACTTATGCTAGCTCAAGGTTATATGGTTGACATCACCAGTGGGGGGGATTAAGTGTTGTGTACAGTGTTGATGAATATCTGACGATACCAGGTCAATAGTAACATTTTAAGTATCGCACATATTGTTTTAAGGTAAAAATAAGGTATTATGGATTTTTTTATGGAATTATAATCCATAATTCATGCATCTTCTTAATGAGGCAAACTAGTGAAAATCCACAAAGAAAAACAGTGAGTCCTGATATTACGATTAAAACACAGACAGACATTCTCTTGTGCATGTACATGTTTGTGTTTGTGTGACCACCATAGCTCGAAGAGGAAAGAACTTAAGAACTGAAAGTGTGCAACCACACTAAGTGTACCCTGAGAGTGTGTACCAGGGTACTTATTTCAGCCACCTGTGTGCGCAATGCGCATATGCAATTTTTTAATGTGACAAGCTACCAAAACACAACAACGAAAAGAATATGTGACTGCCAAGAAGAAAGAAACTAAAAACCTGAAATTTTGCACCCATACTAAGTGGACCCTGAGGGTATGTACCTGGTTACTATGCTTATCTTATCCAGTATGTGCGAGCATGCGCGTGTGCATCTTTTTAATGAGGCAAAGTAGTGGAAAACTATATAGAAAAAAGTATTCCTGATATTGCATATGGAAATTGCAGACATACAAGAGAAACACACGTGCATCCGTGTTTGCGTGTGAGCATCTTTTTTTTAAGAAAAAAGTAGCGAAAAACCACATTGAAAAGAATTGGTTACTTATATTACAGATAAAATCAGAGACAAACATACAGAGACGGTCTTTTGATATAAACGTATAGCTTGTAAAAAATGACGAAGCAAGCTTTGCCCAGTTTATCATATAGTATATCAGTTAGATTAACAACTTCTAGAAAAGATTTTAATAACAGTGCGTCCCAACAATTACCTTGATGTCATGTCGCTTGTAAACAAAAACAAAAAAATCTGATATTGTTTTCAATCTATGTACTAAAAGTATAAAATGAAATGTAAAAAAAGGAATGATATTTGTTGATTCCTTAATTTAGAATCTTTAGTGACTAAAAAGGTTTGTTATTATTAAAAAAGTTGGCTATATAACAGAAAAGACCCTGATTTAAAAACAATTCATGTTTAAAATCGGATAGATGTTTTATTTATTTTCATGATAAAGGTTATGCTCTAGACTAAATTATCTCACACTATGTTTCCACTTTAGGCTTATTAATTAATTTGTTTAAATCATACCAACATTCACTACACTCACAAAGCTTCACGGTTTCCTTGCACCTTCGTCACTAAAATCTTTATGGAATAATTGTAATGTATGCCAAAATTGAAATAGAAAGACTGTGATTCATTCCCATAAACCAAAACAAGCTCAGAGTTGAAGACTATGATCACCTGTTAAATGTTAAAATAAATTCAGAATGCACGTACTGATATAGTCATTTAGAATGAATCAACCCAATACCCAAACGAAGTCGGTTACTTTCGCTAGTAATAATAGTAATTAAGTGTATCTCCAGATTTCTGTGTGTTTGTGTCTGACTGCCATAGTTATAAGAGGTGAAACCTAAAAATCTGAAACTGTGCACCCATACTAATTGGACCATGAAAGTGTGCATCTGGTAAGTATTGCTTATCTGCGTCCGTGTATACATGGGCGTGCGCACCTTTTTTATAAGGCAAGCTAGTGAAAATAAACATAGGAAAGAAGTGATTCCTTAAATAATAACTAATATATGGAAACGCCAGTGCATTTTGGTAATAATGCATTCCAACAATAGCTTTTAAATTATGTTTCTTAGCATATACTTTTATGGCAAAACGAAATTAGAATACACACATTATCAACCTAATACTCCAAGCAAAGTTGAGCGCTTTCGTTAGTGAAGTAATAATAATGCATATAGCATTTTAAATATCACACATATTATCTTAAGCTTTATATAACATAGTATGGATTGTTTCTATCAAATTAAAGAGTTTCCCATGGAACTTTTAGTATTAAGTAAATGTTTGAAGTATCAAGCAGGCCAGTACATATTCACCGAGAATGTGGTTTCATTAATGACTTCAAAATCTAAAGAATGACAGTTGGAGTTTAATTATTGCTTCTTAAGCAAATGAAAAGTCACCGAGTAGATTTTAGCATCTGTCAGTGGCTTAGTTGCAAGTCTCCTAGCTTACAACGCTAAAATTCAAGTTTCAATACATCCGTGGTGGGTAAAATATAGCCCATGGCTTAAGTTTGGGCTTAACTACAAATAAATAAATGTTCTATTATTCTCATTTTATGCTATCAACCTGCTATATATATGTTTATTCTGAATTGTTTGTAGGGTAATTACTTTAAATATTTTATTTTTTCGAATATCTAGACATATTGGACCAAATGTTGACCTTTCAGCCGTGGGGTTTAAATATTTACGGTCAATTCCATTATTTGTTGGTAAAAGTGTAGCTCAAGAATTGACGATGGATGGTGATTACTAACTGTCTTTCCTCTAGTTTTTAATTGCTAAGTTAGACATGACTCGTGCAGGTAGACCTCGTGTAGCTTTCCACGAAATTCAAAACAAACAAATGTAATCTTTGATTCAGAATAATAATTTTGGAGTGTTTAACAAATTAGTGAATGAATTTTAACTCACTTTAATGAAAAAATAAGTGGAAAATAACATAAAAACATCTCTAAACCAAAAAAAAAAATGTAAATTAGTATAACCACCAAACATATTTCTGAAATATTTTATTTCACAATAAACTCACACCTTAATGCATTTTTCATCACCACAATTTAGATATTCATCATTTATTTACCGCAAAAATGAACGAGCTCAGCGTATTTCAGTTTTATCAAGACTTCTTGGACCTACGTATTTTTAGTACATCGTGAGTTAACCAGCAAAATAACTTTTGAATATTATACTGAAACACAGGTCTGAAATTCACTTTCTAAACTTAATCTGAGTCCATTATTTCACTCCTAAAATTTATTTTTTATGTGTAACTTGTTACGTATTATAATTTACATCAGACGAGTCTCCGATTTATCATGTTACGTATACTAGGTATTAAAATATCAAATAGCTGGAAATTTTGAATTTTGAACTTGTTAAATGTTAATGTGTATTAAATTTATGAAGTTTGCCAAAAATGCTGATACACAATTTTGTTTTTTAACACAAATATATTTTAATATACAAGAAACAACAACAATAGAACTTATAAAAACGTTTATTACAAATAGTTATTACAAATGATGATTTATATACAAGAGTTTTACAAACTTACAAACAATAGCGAGTCTTATATCTGGTCTGGAATTTATTCTTTTATGAACATTTACAGAGAGCAAATTTATTCTTTTTTGATACACCTGTACACTTCTTTTGAGGGATGGCTAACTTGAAGCACCCGTAAGTTTTCACCGGCAACAATATTTAATGTACTCATAGAAATGCTAACGTTCGAAGTTAATCCACTGAAATTAAACGGTTTGTAATATCAAAATGTATAAATGTTACTGATCAAATTCTGTAGTTTTCCTATTAATAGGCGTTAATCACAACTATAACTTCCGATGCCTATAGCACACTGGCTATAGCTGACTAATAATAACAGTACTGTCTTTTGATGCATTTGTTTATATGGTTTAAGGCGAGTTTCTAGAATGTTCAACAATATTCGAACACACTAACGTTTTCATGAAACAAATATTCTTGATTTTTACTCTCGAGAATCACCTACAAATTTAAAGAACATGGAGGGCTTGCGCATTACACATCCAGCAATACACGCCACACACATCAAACCAAAACAAACGTATGAAAATAAACGTATAAAAGTAAATCTGTTACATACTTCATCACACAAAATTTCAGAACTTAAACTCAGCATTCACTTCTGAATACGTTATTTTACACCAGTTCAAATAGTTTATATTTGATTGTTTGTTTGTTTATTAGAGTTGTGCGCAAAGCTACACGAGGGCTATCTGCGCTAGCCGTCCGTAATTTAGTAGGGTAAGATTAGAGGGAAGGCAGCTAGTCATCACCACCCACCGGCAACTCTTGGGCAATTCTTTTACCAACGAGTAGTGGGACTGACCGTAACATTATAACGTTCCCACGGCTAAAAGAGCGAGCATTTTTGGTTTGACGAGGATTCGAACCCTCGGCCTTTTGTTTACGAGTCGAGTATCTTAACCACCTGATCATGCCGGGCCCTTATATTTGATCAGAAGGTCGCAGGTTACAGTGACGGTAGGAATTACCGATTGTGAAACCAACAAACAAGACAAGATCAATTTAAAACAATGGCAGTTCACAGATTTATTAAATCACAATATGAATAATTTTACAGTAACAATATTTACACAATTATTAATATAACAATATTTATACAATTATGAAGCAATACTGACACAATCATAAAAATATTAAAAATTAACCGATCTGGTCAGAATTTAAAAAAATACAACATGCGTCAAATTTCACTGTCAAATACAATTCCTTCTTTTTTTTCTAACCGTCACACATAATTCTAAGTTTTTTAACAGCTCGAACATGATGACTTTCGGCAATCGATTAGGTATTTAAAGTAAGTACTAACTTCATACTACCCTTATCAACATTTATAAACTTTCATAGAACTCTGGAAACATCTTGACTGTAATTACTTCTGCACGTGAACGCCATCACATCTTCTCTTGAATGTTCGATTCTAGTAAGTTCGCTGACCTCCAATCTGCATTCCAGAAAGTTTCGACAGTTTACAGCTTAAATAACGAGCGTTCCAGAGTGTTCTATAAATTGTCTGTGATTGGGGAATATTCGATAGGAATCAATCATATTAATTACGCTAAGGATTCTGACCAAGTTTATTAGGTTTTAAATTCTGTCAGGTTCATATATTAAGTTGAATATTAAAAAAGTAAGATTTACATCTAATCATTACAGTATTACTATTTATTATTAACACTACTACGCAATAGTTGTCACTTAATTTGACACTAAAATTCACTTCCGATATCTATTTATTATAAATTACTTCTGTAGTTTGTTGCAGGCTGCTGTATCTGACCACTGACATAAAGTTCTCTCATTCTAACTCGTCACAAAATATCTTCAATTTCATGTCACGTAACTACAAACAGTTCCAAGCAGGGAAACTCCAAACAGTTCCTGATAATTGAATTCAAAGCCCAGTATTTTAATTGAAAAGTATCTGTCAGTTTAAATTGTAACAGCTTTAACCGTTCGACGAAATGTTTATTCTCAGTTTGTTCTGTCGAGCTAATATTAGCACCAATCTGTTCTGTTTATTAAGTAAAGCAAAATTATGAACACAACTAAGCAGTTGCCAGATTGCGTGGAGACTTTCTGTTCTGTCCTTCAACAAGTAACTACCTCGTCAGTCTGTTGCCAGTTTAAGAAATGACATCAAAAGTATTTAGTAGCATTCTATTACGTTCAAGTCACAAGATAGAAATTATTCTATTCTATACCAGCTGAGATAGTCGAAACCTTTTGCTCTCTCCATCATTAAATCCTAGAAATACCTGGAATTTTTGCATCTTTTATTAAGTTAGTTTGATTGTTTAGAATTAAGAAAAAAGCTAGATAATGGGTCATCTGTACTCTGTCCACAACGGGTATCGAAACCTGGAATCTAGCATTTTAAGTCCGCAAACATACTTCTGTGCCACTGGAGAGCTTATCCACAGAGGCTACCATGGAAATTAGGTTCACTATAGCGTTTAATTTGAAAATATCTTTATATATATGTGATCAAATTCCTTATATAGTCGGTTTACCTTAAGTCGAAGGATCAACGTCAGTTGTGATACATCCGAAAACCCTTTATTTTACAAAATTCATGAAAATGATTTGTTTGTTTCTTTTTTGCTTTCGCGCAAAGCTACAGTACGGCTATCTGCGCTAGCCGCACCTAATTTAGCAGTGTAAAACTAGAGGAAAGGCAGCTAGTCATCACCACCCACCGCCAACTCTTGGGCTACTCTTTTACCAACGAATAGTGGGATTGGCCGTGACATTATAACGTCCCCACGGCTGAAAGAGCGAGCATGTTTGGTGTGACGGGGATTCGAACCCGCGGCCCTCGATTTACGAATCGAGTGTTTTAACCACCCGATCATGCCGGGCTTGAAAATGATTTCAAAAAGTATGTTTCTAGAAATCGTCTACAAAAGTATCAAGCACAGCTGAAATGTTTAGAATTTCCATTTTATTTTATCTTTTTTCTCCCGAGAAATGGGCGATTTCAATAATGATTGCTTGATAAAAAATACAATAAAAGTGCAATGAAATAACTTTGCATTACCCATGTTATTGTATTAAACTGTAAGATATAGAGAGGACATGAAATTGTTAGCACTTGATAACTTCAGCTGAAAGCTGAAGAACATTGAAGAAAAAACATAACTTTTAAATGAATTATTTTGCCCTTTAACTTTATTTTGTACTAGTGGGAATACTGTTCCGTTGGAGGGTGAAATAAAAACACGTTTTTAGCAAAGGATAGGAAATTCTGCTGTTATTTTTTTTTTTTTTGCATTATAAATATTAAAAGTACAATAAAACTACATAAAGGTACCAATACTGAAAAGAAACACATGCAGTTTTCATGAATTTTAACAATAGTTCATTCTCATGCTGAGGGATATACATTAGAAATACAATATCCGAAATTAGATTCCAGCCTCATGACTTTCCTTATATGATTTTGTATCGCTGTGTGAAGTGTGGTGCTGATTGATCCAGAAATGTGGAAATGTATAAGGAACAAATATCAAATGATAGATATATGATTTATTTTTTCTCTTGACAAACACTTTGCTTTATATAACAGATTTCATTCCTTTCGAAGGACTTAAATCTACAGTTACCAAAAACAAGTTAAAACTGGATATTAGTTAACAGTAATGACGAAGTGCTAACTAACTTTTGCTAATGTTTAATATACAAAATTTTTAGCTAAACCATTATTACGTTATGTACGTTACGTAGTAATATTTCAATTAACCGGAAGTTTTAATTTGAGCCTAGTAGTTAATTAACCGTTAATTTGTATCAAATGTATGTTATTTGTCAACAAGATTGATACACACAAGTTCCTCTTTTGACACAAATATAATTTAATATGCAAACATGAAAATAATTCAATTTATAATAACGGCTATTACTAAACTAATTTTCAATGGTTCGACTACATGCATGCCAAACGGTGTCACAACTTAGTTCTTTAGGTCAGTTGTAGTTATCACGGTACTTGCTGTCTTAGTTTTTCAAAAACTTTAATTAATAGTAGGAGCCCAACATTCTCTTTCCTTTTGTATTTGACTTTATGTAAAGGTTGTTTTTTTTTTGTATTCAGGGAATGCTGATGTATTTTACACTCATGTAAATCTATACATGTTAACGTATATATTTCAAACACCATGAAGACAAAGAAGAAACAATCCTTTCAGAATACAAAGTATTAAATATGTGGAAATTCAGTCTACATTTCGATATAAACGAATATTTAAAAATCCAGACAACAGTAACAAAGGCAAAAAATGTGTTAGTCTTGAAATATAGACAAACTAAAATCGAGAATAAACTAAATGTGGTAAATACAAAATGTACTTTAGTAAGATAAGTATGTGTGGAATTCAAACTCACCCAGTTCTATGATCTTATATTCAAGATTGTAGTTATAAATGTTTGTTTGTTTTTGCGCAAAGCTATACGAGGGCTATCTACGCTAGTCATCACCACCCACCGCCAACTCTTGGGCTACTCTTTTACCAACGAATAGTGGGATTGACCGTCACATTATACACCCGCACGGCTGGGAGGGCGAGCATGTTTAGCGCGACTCGGGCGCGAACCCACGACCCTCAGATTACGAGTCGCACGCCTTACGCGCTTGGCACATAATAAGATAACAGCATATTCAACATGAAGTGACAGAACTACTCGCTTACTAAATTCCAAATGTAATTTATTTTATTTTCTTATACATAAAATGATATGTTTTTAAAAAACTAACTTTTCTAAGCTCTTTAATTTACCCTAAAAACTAAGGTCTTAGCTTTTGATTAATATCAAATATAAATTTTATTTAACATTTTTATTAATCTAATTTTATGAAATCGCTTTTCTCAGTCATCTTTCTTTGATCTACCATAGCAAGTAAGGATCTATTCACTCATTGTCTCTTTGCTTTATTAGCTCTTTTCGATGTTTTCATTGAAAGTATTAAAATTAGCGCATTAAATGGACTAATTGGTACCATTTGTCAGAATATTAACATCATTATAATAAATTATGATAGTGCATTATTGATATTACTAGCTCAATATTAAACTGTCAAGTTATTGCATGACAGAACGTTCAATTAATACTCTCTTTCTTAAACGATGTTAATTGGCACGACAACTTTTTTCCCATTTCATTACCTTTGACGTATATTAATGAAGATAATTACATAGTATAATTAACTCAGTGTAAGAATTATTTTTGATTTAAGATAATGATTGCTTTACGTTCCGATATGGTAATGCATTAGCAATTTGAAAAAAGCAATGGATAATTTTTAAGTCACATTAAACGGCTCAAGCTACAAAGCGCATCCAAATTTTTCAAAGTATGTGATTTCTCATCAGTTATTATTAATATTTAAAAGTATGCGTTGCATTAATATTCATTGGATAGTTAAAGTAAAAATTTCTCTAAAGTTTTCAGTTCTATAAAGGAATGCAGTAATATTTAGAACTACCACCTAAAAATGACAAGAAACAGTTGTTACGTATTATAATTTATCCAGGAAGACTGTCTGGTTTATTATATTACGTACGTTTCGTCTTACGATTTCAAATAGCCGGAAATTTTAATTGTAATTTAGAAGTTAACTGAATGATATTTGACAACAAGATTGATACACACAATTTTCTTTCTTAACACAAATATATTTTAATATACAAATAGCAATAGAATTAATAATAATGGTTATTACAAATTATGATTTGTATATAACAGTTTTGCATACTTACAAACAATATTCGGTTTTCTATGCGGTCTGGAACTGAATATTTTATCGACGATCCAGGTCTACAACGAGCGAATCAATTCTGAGTTAATATTGTTAAAATTCGCTTAAGCTAGCTAACTGTCTATTCTTGGCTGACCTCACACCACTTACAAGCTAACTTTTTACCGATAAAGATATTTAATGTCCTAATAGGAATACTAACGTCCAAAGTTATTTCACTGAAGTTAAGCGGTTTGTAATGTTCGAAATCTATAAACGTTCCTGGTCAAATGTCGGAAGATTAATAAGCATTTATCACAATTATAGTTTCCGAGATTTACAGCAAACGAACAATATTAAACTGTCTCATGGCGCATCAATTTATAATATTCAGGCGAAGTTCTCGGAAGTTCAGTTTCCCCTACAATATTCGAAGATACGCTAAAGCTTTTGAAAACACATATTGTTAATTCTTACTCTCGAGAATCTTATACAAATTTAGAAAACAGGTAAGACTTGCACAATAAACATTTAACAGCATAAATACATTTCTAAATATATATATTAAACTGAAGCAAACACAGATATTAAAATAAATGTATAACAGTAAAACTTAAAACTAATTACTGTGTGTTTAGAATAATTCACCTTAAAGGAAAAATAATGAAAATTATGTGTTAAAAATAATCTGTAAACAGAAAATGATGTTTCAAAAAATTAATAACTTACAAAAGTGCAATATTATTTTAGTATAATTTAGATTTTCTACAAAATATATTAAGTAGGATAAGATTTTAAGGAATATCAGAACTCATCTAAGTCTTCTTGTATTATTGATTTGTTCGTGTTCACAACCTGGAAAAGACACTACTAAAAATAGACAAAAAATAACGGATAATTTGGAGAGCTAGTTTCCACTGGCTAACTGTTAATGTGTTTCAAAATCAAATAAAGCGATGATAAACAAAAACATTCAGATTTTAAACATGGGTTATTTACTTTACAAAAGTTTTATAGAATCTCCTCATTTGTTTCTTAATTAACTCTACTTATTCTAATTATTTTCATATAACGAAGGTCAGATACTGTATAATACAAGACTTTAAATGAACTGAAAATAAATGCGAATTTTTGTTTGTTTTATTCCTATTCTTTAAATCAAAATTAAATAACTAACCAGTTTAAGTATTTTTTTTTGTTTTTAATTTCGCACAAAGCTACTCAAGGGCTATCTGTGCTAGCCGTCCCTAATTTAGCAGTGTAAGACTAGAGGGAAGGCAGCTAGTCATCACCACCAACCACCCGCTCTTGGGCTACTCTTTTACCAACGAATAGTGGGATTGACCGTCACATTATAACGCCCCCACGGCTGAAAGGGCCAGCATGTTTAGCGCGACGGGGATGCGAACCCGCGACCCTCGGATTACGAGTTGCACGCCTTAACACGCTTGGCCATGCCGGGCCGAAGTTTAAGTATTATTATTACAATCTTAGCTACAGAGACAAACCGTATTCCTCAATTACAATGGTGTATATATAACTGCCACCTCTAATGATAGGCTTCCTTGATATGTTATTTAATAGTACATGATAATCGACTTAAATATTAGATTTGAATGTGATGACCGTTAATGCTGTTATTCAGTCGCCTATGCAGAAAAAATAATGTTTAGAATTCTATAACTCACTACACCTTTCTCCTAGATATGTGTTAAAAACTTCCTTCGAAATGATAAAAAAGAAAATACTTGAATGTATTTTGTGAAGAGGTTGGCTGTTAACTATGACAAGGACTACTGCTGTCTTGACACTTTTACAACAGTTGCCGTAGGTATAAGAAACAAGTAAGTAAGCAGTTGCCAAATTCAGCTGAAAAAAGTATTAGAGTTACGAAGGACCATTAACTGATATGATTTATTAAATATTTTTAATTGAAATTCACCGGGTTCATAATAATAGTTTTTTACTTTCTATTTTCTTATAGTTTATAACACAATTAGTTACTGTGCAAAAGTGCTAGGACAAAGTCAGAAATTAAATTTTAAGATATTTTCAAAGAACAATGAATGGTAAATCACAGTTAAATCATCAAAAGATCAAAGTAAGGTTGTTGAGTCTTATTGATACCATAGATCTGGCCACTTTTCTGTCAGTTAGTACATGGTCGTTCATCTCATGCTTGACATCAGAGACAGTCTTTATTTTGTTCTTAGGCTGCATAACCGAAGAAACTTAATAACTGTATGACTGAATTTAGGTGTTCTGCCTCTTTCGTTCCTATTATTAAATGTACCTGGTGGGGGAGCATATCAAGTGTGCGTCAGTCTGTCGGGGTTCATCAATTCATTTTGTGCAAATTATCTGCTCTGCTAACAATTCTATATAATTTATGGGCTGTTGCATGACAAATAAAATATATTAATATATAATGCTTAAACACTATTTTCATCGAAGTTTATTTGTGGAGTGCTGTTAAATTAATTTATTCTAGGATATACCGCTTCCGTATGAGAACTTCTTTCTATATATTTAAGACATTGCAAGGAGTGCAATGACAGCTATTTCAGACCCTCAATTCGATCAGTATGTTCATTCAAGCATATCTTTCTGACACACTTAGTATAAGTATAGGGGAATTATAAAGAACGATAAGTACTCTTACCCTGACTCATTCAGTTGTCAATAGGGATCAATGAAGTAGTATTATGGTGTTGCAATTTATATTTTGTAATGGCATTGAAGAATTAGCCACATGAAATGGAAAGAATGATAACACTTTCCACAGTAATGTGCATTAGCTGTAATAGCAGAGTAATATTTTTCCTATACGTGAAACAAAGACACTAGAAGTAAATATTTCAATAACTTTTCACACTACAGCTTGAGAAAAGGTTTGATTTCTACGATAAGCTCTAACAATCCCCTAGGAATTAACGAGGATTTATCTTTACTTTAATTAACTCTTTTCACTTTCCACACCTCTGCATTTTCTCTTATGCTCCATCTAAATTAACTCGTAATGATGTTTATTTTACTTAACAATTTTTATTTTATTAAAGCATTCTTTTCTTATTCACTAGCCAAAAACAGAATCATGTGTCCGCAACTCAATATATAATACATGCAGACATGGTCAAGATGTTCAGTTGTTGTTCGATCAAATATTATAATGGGGAAGAAGCGTGATCTAAGCGACTTTAATCGTGGAATAATTGTTGACGCCTGACATGGTGGTCCAGAGTCTCAGAAACTGCTAACCTCCAGGAATGTTCACGCTCTACAATCTATAAAATTTACAGAGAGTGGTGCAAAAAAACGAAAACATCCAATGAGCGGTAGTTTTGTGAGTAAAAACATCTTGTTAATGAGAAGGTCAGAGGAGAATGACCAGACTCTTTGAAGCTGAAAGAAAGGCCATAAATACTGAAATAACCACTCTTTACAACAGTGGTATGCATAAGGGCATCTCTGAACGCATGACGCGTTGTACCTTGAAGCGAATGGTCTACGGCGGCAGAAGACCTCACGGAGTTTCACTCCTGTCAGCTAAGAACAAAGAGATGAGGCTGTAGTAGGTACGGGATCACCAAAACTGGAAGATTACAGATTGAAAAATTGTCTCCTGGTCTGACGACTCTCGATTGCTACTGCGAGAAGCAGATGGTCAGAAATTAGGTAAACAGCATGAATCCATGGCTCTATCTTGCCTTTTGGTGGTGTAACGGCGTGGGAAATGTTTTCTTGGCACACATTAAGCCCTTTAATGCCAAGTTAGCACTACTTGAATGCCGCTGCGTATGTGAACATTGACTGACCATGTGCAGTCCTTTATGGCTACAGCTTACCCGTTTTCCAATGGATACATTCAGCAGGATAATTTTCCATGTGACAAAGCACGAATCATCTCAATATACTCCAATGGCCTCCACAGTTTCCAGATCTTAATCCAATAGAGTACCTTTGGGATGAAGTGGGACAGGAAGCTCGTAGCATGAATATGTGGCAGACAAATCTGCAGAAACTGCCTAAGGCTATCGAGTCAGCATGGACCAACATCTCTAAAAAATGTTTCCAGCACTTTGTTGAATTCATGCCGCGAAGAATTCAGACTGTTCTGGAGGCAAAAGGGGGTCTTACCCAGTACTAGATAGGTGTGCCTCATAAAGTCACCACTAAGTGTAGACCGCTCAAGATTGTTTATCATATATTATTAAGGTCTACGTGTATTATTTCTTATGCCATTCTTTATTGCATTTTAACTTAATAGTATTTTCCCAAAGCTTCCAGCCACTGGTACTTTGTTATTATTTTTTTTTTTAACAACATATCTCTCCTAAAGCATTTTTGTTTTCCTAACTGGAAACCAGAAAAAGAGCCGTTATTTCAAACGCTATTTTCGTGTTTGTTAATAAATTTATTTTTAATTTGTTAAGTGTTTCACCTTGCTTCTTTTATAGTCAATTTCTAATTTCCTTGTCTACGCAAGTATTTATAACCAGAAGACATTTAGAACATGCATGTTTAGTTATAGTGGCAAAATGTATAAAGTTGTATTTACAGGCTGTAAGTAAAGTTAGAATGTGCAAGAAAAGATTGTTTCTATGTGTTTGATTGAACTTATGCAAAAGTTTGACGCTAAGAAAA
Source organism: Tachypleus tridentatus (assembly GCF_004210375.1). Taxonomy (NCBI): domain Eukaryota; kingdom Metazoa; phylum Arthropoda; class Merostomata; order Xiphosura; family Limulidae; genus Tachypleus; species Tachypleus tridentatus. Next base: position 34,050,762 of record NC_134834.1, read on the forward strand.
TTTCAAACAAGTTTCTTTCATGCAATATTTCAGGGTTTTTAATATTGTTATTCACGAAAAACTGAAAGGCAGACGAACTGTGAAAGGCCTGTTTCAAATATTTATAGTTTCACAATATCCAATAACAAAGTATTAAAAAAATTGTGAAACTAACATTAGATTATATAATTTTCAAAACATAAGAACTCTTTATTTCTTTTCGGAATACAATATCAGTAAAGCTCTACAGTAAAGCTCCAAGTGTTATTTCTGAGATGTCACATTGATTGTTACTTAAAGTCTCCTCCTTTCTTTATGAGTCAGTTGTAACATTTTCTTATTCTCCCTGCATACAATTTATAATAAAAAAACGCTTTTATTCTTGTGCTTCATATAATTTTCTGTGGTAAGAATGGATCAGTAGCGAGTTGGTACAAACTAGTTTAATTTATTGTTAACTACAAAACGTTGCGAAACGTGGTCATTGTCTTTCTGAGAAAGCAGTTTGATGAAACCCTACAAGTAAATGACATGCCATGAGATATTGATTAAACGCTTAATAACACTGCAGATGTTTTCACAATACTGACAGTATGTCGATTGTCATTCATTCATCTTTCAAAAATGATAAACATTGTCTCGCAAATATTCTACTTCGTATCAGCCATTTGAAATCTGACTTATTTCAATGATATTTCAAAAATTGATTGTTTAAATATCAGGTTGAATCAACAGAATCAATGAAGAATGATCTGACAATAATCAGAAAATACTTGTACTTTCACTTGTCAAGAGGTTTTATTAATGAATCAAAGTACAAGAAGAAGAAAAAATATACATACATTGAACGAAAAACAGCTATAAGATTGTAAGTTTTTAAGATATTATGTAGAAAGACAAAAATAAAATAATACACTCGTAGAAAGATTACATTTTATAAATGTTTTAAATAATTAATTTCGCGATAACTTATTGTTTGTTATGCACTTGTAAAATTGTTAATACTATATATTATATATATACATGGTATTTTAACAGCAGTTTAGTTACAAATCAGAATTTTTAGAATTTATTTATTTATTTTCCAGGTAAAACTGTTCCTTTTGTGGAGCTGACGGTGGCTCATGGTTCCATCCTGACCATCCTGGCCATCAGCTTTGAACGTTACTACGCCATCTGTAAACCGCTAAAAGCAGGGTACAAATGCACTAAAATGAGAGCTCTAATTATAATTGGGATTGTATGGGTGGTGTCTATTCTTATCACCAGCCCTATCCTGGCTATTGCCGAGTATGCGTTTGTTGAATATGTAGACGGTTCAACCGTTCCTGTATGTCTAACGTTAGTACAAACGTTTTGGCAGCGGCTGTACTTTATATCCATCACTTCTGTATTCTTTGGTATTCCTTTCTTTATTCTGGTCACTGTATATTCTTTCATTGCCAAACACCTCATAGTGGATAGTGGAGTTGTATCATCAACAATGGAACAGTCGCAGGCAAAAGCACGTCGCCAGGTCGTTATGATGCTGGTGGCTGTTGTCTTAAGTTTTTTTTTGTGTCTTCTTCCATTTAGAGTGTTTACGGTGTGGATAATTGTGGCTGATTCAATGGAAGTTCAAAAGCTAGGGGTGGAAATCTACTACAATCTGCTTTACTTCTGCCGGATCATGCTGTATACCAACTCGGCTATCAACCCTATCCTCTACAATCTCATATCCTCCAAGTTTCGTGATGCTTTTCTCAGGTCACTAGGATGTAGAAAGAGTCGGCGACTTCTACGCCAGGCGACTTTTACTCCTACTTCCCTAACGCTCCAGAGCAGTCTGAAAAGCCGCTCCAGTCACTCCAGTGGAACCTATAACACAGTAATTCCGCCTCGAAATTTCGTAGTCAAAGGTATAAATAATATCTTATAATAACAGGCAAAAATCCCACGACTGTCATACCGCAATCGAAGTGACAGTTTTTATCAAGAACCTGAGTAAATTAGAATAAAACCTGGGTTTGTAATTATATAAACTTAGTACAGCAGCTTGTTAAAGCAAGCATTTGGTCTCTTTGCTATATTACTCACAAATTGAGGTTTTTTTTAACAAAATGTGTTAATATTATGTTTTAACTGTTCTATATTAATCGTCAAAAATCTTTCAGATTAACAAACATAGACTTTTGATGCTAGTGATTTATATTGTTGGTCCAAAATCTGTATCGTATTCTTCTCATAATGCTCTTAATGTCTAGAAATATGACTACAATACTGTCATTCTACAGGGTTTTTAATAAGAAGTTCCGACGACATTTCATGACCACAAACATTCCAAACAATGGAAAAAAATGAAATTTCCAAATGTGTAAATTATTTAGGAAAGAAATTGAAATAAACATAACTTATCTAAAATGATCTCGGTTGGTAAGTCTTGGATCTCTTTTGACATAAAAAAAAAACTGTCCAGTAATTCTAGTAGGTCATTCACAAGCATAAGTAATACGTTTTATATTAATTAGAAGTACTCAAGAATGGTGAAGTTGTTTTGTCAATATTATATCTATGAATATTTCTAATGGCAGGAAACATTTCGTTATAGTTCAGTGTCAGTAAAATTATGACATTATCGATTACAGACATACGAATGGAGACGCTCAATTTAAAGCTAAAATGTCACATTCAAGAACTAAAAGCGTTTTTACCTTTCAAATAATTCGAGGTATCATAAGTAATTATTAGTTTAACACATAGCTAAATCGTTTGTATATTAAACAACAAACGCCCAACATAAAACAAGCGCTCACCAGTTAGGAGCAGTGGCGGATTTAAGTTTGTGTGGGCTCAGGGGCGAATAAATTTTGTTAGCCGTACATCCAACGTATTTATATATATTAAAATTATAAATGGAATTCCATTAAAACTATGGGTCCTCTCTAGTCCCTACCCAAATACGCCTCTGGTTAGAAAGTTCACGGTTAAGGAATGCATTCTGATCGCTCTGTTTCATGATATCACGTCCAGTCCTGTACTCACCGTTTCTGTATAATGTTATACAGTGATCCGTACTAACAATCTCCGTATAATGTTATACAGTGCTCCTGTACTCACGTCTCTTTATAATTTTATACAGTGTTCACGTACTCACGTCTCTGTATAATGTTATACAGTGCTCCTGTACTCACAATCTCTGTATAATGTTATACAGTGTTCACGTACTCACGTCTCTGTATAATGTTATACAGTACTCCTGTGCTCACGTCTCTATATAATGTCATACAATGCTTCATACTGCTTCAGCTTTATCAATCATCTGTTCACTCCTTTATTTAATTATATAGTTCCACTTATTGCTCCGACATTATTACTCATTTATATACTCCTGTACTGAGACTCTGTATAATTTTATATAGAACCACATAGAGTTGCGACATTAATGCTAATCTGCTCACTACTGTAATCCCCGTTTCTGCATAACGTTATAGAGTGTCACTTAGTGCTTCAACTCTATTACTTATCTGCTCACTCACATACTGACACTCTGTATAACGTTATATATCGCCACTATTTAGTGCTTCGGCAGTATTACTCGTCTGCTCAATCATGTACTCACCGTATCTGCATAACGTTATATCATGTTACTTATTGTTCCAGTTCTACAACTTATTTCTTCAGATCTGTGCACGTCACAGTATAAGGTAATATAGAGCTGTTTATGTAATTTACTCTGCGTTTGTTCTAGATTTGTGTGTATATAGAATGTAAAGAAATGTGTTTGTTGTTTAGAGTCAGCAAATTTTTCATGTTACTCAAGGCGTGCTCGTCGGAGTTCGCGTATTTGTATGTAGATGTTCATGTAAGAAAATATACTTACTGTTCACTGTCATCAAGGTGTTATTTAAACAATCTCTAGTGCGTAAATGTTCATCACACTTTACATATGTGTGTGTAATGTGTATTTGTGGTTCAAAATCAGCAATGTTTATATGTTACCAAACTTCAGCTATGCTGAAGTTGTTTCAATGTAGACGTAATGTAAAGAAATCTGATTATATTATAGAGTCAGTATACTTCAAAGAGTGTAAAAAATTGGAACATTTAGTGTGTTTGTATGTAGTTTCGATACATATTTGTTTCTTTATTAAAGTTTGCGTTTAAAGTACGAAGAAAAGTACATACTAAACGAATACTATATTATCGTGGAAAACCCCTAGACTTATTTTATCTTTGAGCTACAATGATTAATTTATCTGTACATTTTATTTTTAATTTAGGGATATTTAAACACAAAAGCATGTATCAAACACGAGGATATTTTCTGCACGTATACAACAATGATAAGCAATTTATATTATATTGTACTTATTATAGTTTTAAACATTATCATAAGCGACAATTATATTCTAAATAAAACTACAGAAAAGCTGGTTTTAACATGTTTATACAATCTTACAATTACTACAGCATTATTCCTTAATTATAACAATAGAATATGTTAGTTTTGATTCTTCAATATATTATTCTAACCTTGCAATTATGCCTATTCTTCTCCGTGTAATTGTAACTGGAGTTAGTAAGAGCGTGAAATACAGAAGTTTTAATGTGTTATATAAAAACGATTTTGAATAAGCAAATCATGAAGTCATGACACAAACAAAGTTGATTTAAAGTCGTGTTGAAAATGCAATGTATCAGAATTACATTTTGACACTGTTTCATAATTGTAAGTAGCGTTATGCTACGGATCAGATGACAGCCCTTTCCAACGCAAAATATTTATGTAGTTGGATCATAAAAATGTGCTCAGATTTAGAATTTCAGTGTTATCCCTTGTACATAATAGAATTGTAAAACAATGGAATAATGATCGACTTGAGCATCAGGACCGTCAAAAAAGGCACTGTAATAGCCATAGGTAGAAAGTGCAACGTCTTGTAACAGGTGAGAGGCCACGAATAAATAGGTTAGGAGCAAAAGCTGTTTACGTGACACAGTGCACAATAAAATTAAGAACAATTCTTTGTCTGGGAAAACGACACAATTCACTTGCACACAAACTACTTTCACGACATATCTACTCAATGGTTGATGCCTCAAGTAGCTGGAGAACAAAACAGGTATTTATACTACTACATACGAAAGCATGCCTTTCAAACTGTTTATAGGTTTCTGTGCGATCGGATTGTTGAAGCGAGCTTTGAGAAATCGCCGTCTTTATACACGAGATGGATTATTGAAAGATCGCACAGAAACGTGGTGTGCTTTTGGTGTGACAATCTCACAAAATAGTATTTCTCAATACAAAATACGCCTTACGGCTATTGTCAAGGTGCACAGTCGCTAGAAAGAATATGGTCGGACGTGTCAACGTGAAATGAAATGACATCGTGAGGCTCAAAAATCTTTATATCATACTCAAACACCATACAAATAAACCTCAACTATTATAGTTCGTTTAAACTGTCATTTACTAGTGCATTAATATAACATTGTTTTCTTTTTACATTTGTAGGTTGTTAAAGAAATTTGAAATAAAGTTGTAAGGTTGTGGTTACCTGTGTTTTCATCAAGGCCAGGGGTTTCAGTGTAGATATAATAGCTTCGTTTGTACTAATTTGTGGCTTTCGTGTAACGTTTCAAATGTATTACAGAGTAATGTAACTGGTGACACAAAACTATCTAACAACATAATAAATAAAAAAAAAAAACAATTTGTAGATTAAAGACTGAAGTATTCACAAGCGTTTCAGCTAAAACATTTATTTAACGTTCTCTTATAACAAGTCACATATGATAGTAATGAATAACCGCCTGATAAGTCCGTTAAGTTAATTCAAAATATTTTGGTTTTTTAAAGTACATGAAATGCTTCATTACTGTCACTATGCTAATAAACTCTAATTTCATATTAGTTAAGTTATCTTTGCTTTCACATAAAAGAACTCATAAAATTTCAAATAATTAAATAGATGGAAAACATTCACTGAGTCACTAATTTCTTATTTTTTTACCTTTTAATTTCTTTTGTAATGTCTGAGTTATTTACACAACGCTATAACAATAAAAAAATACATATACATAAATATATTTTTCTATTTCATTTGTTTCTTATTTATAAATTAGTTATCACCATTAGATTTCATCTAGAAACATAAGACCGCAATCGCTTGCGGATTCTTCAAGAAGTATTTAAGTGAGTGAGCCCACTGCACCGAGCCGTCTCTAATTTAGCAGTGTAAGACTAGAGGGAAGGCAGCTAGTCATCACTACCCACCGCCAACTCTTGAGCTACTCTTTTACCAACGACTAGTGGGATTGACCGTCACATTATAACGCCCCCACGGCTGGGAGGGCGAGCATGTTTGACGCGACGTGGGCGCGAACCCGCGACCCTCACGCCTTACGCGCTAGGCCATGCCAGGCCATTTATAAATTACATTCTACGTATAAAATCAATATTTTTGAAACCTACTGCTCCATAAACCGGTTATTAAACTTCATAAGCAATACTGCAGGAAACATTAGAGGAATGGAACCTGCAGAAACAGAAACAACTTTACCATGAAAATCACTAGAGGAATAAAAAAGCGAATATATAGATTTTATAATAATCGTACACTGACTGGATTTCATTAAATCTCACAGTCTCTCTTGTTGTCTTCTAGTCTCTTGTTATACATTTAATTCCTGCTGTGAGAGTAGTATATTTGGAGTAAACCAAACTTTTTCTTGTACAGCTGTTTTTGTCCTGGGTTTATTTCTTCCTGTTTGTTTTCTTATCTAGGAAAGTACCTAAATAATTAACGTTCTTTTGTTCATTAACATTGGCTCAATTGTGATTGATATGTTATTGGGACACACTAAGTAGCTAAGGAATATTTGCATCCTATATACATATATAGTCAACTATTTGATGTTAGACACTAATATTCACTAATAATAAAAAAACACAAATAATATCTATTTTAAATGCTTTTGTGTTATCCAAATATGTACATAATCCACAAAACAGTTACACTCACGTAAAATTTTATTCAAATTTTGTAGTTAACTATACTATGTTTCTCATAAAGCATCATATGAGCACTACTTTCTTTAGCCCTAACTCCGTCTGTTTAATCCTTAACACGGAGACAGTCAGGTCATAATAGCTGAATAATTAATATACACATATCCACAGCTTTATTGGTTTTATTATTACATAAAGTAAAACGTAGTGAAATAAATTTTAAATAATTCCCTGTGATACTCGTCTTAGATATTTCTAGTATAATAATCAAGCCAAAATTTTACAGAAATTACCAAAGCCATAGTTTCTTTTAGAGTTAGTTTGTATAATTAATTCTTATATTAATGGAACTAATAAGGTTAAAGTAGTGAGAGAAACATAGACAATTTTAACATCAATTAGTTAGTTTAATATTTCAGTTGAAAGAAAATATCGGACATTTGATAACCATTCATCAGTCGAATTAGCCTATTTTGTTTCTATCACATCTTAACTAGGCATAATTCAGACTGCAGTTTATTATTTCTGTATCTTTATTTTAATTCAAACATACAAATTATATTATTAGTATCTGTCGCCTATAATTGAACTTCAAATTTTCTACATGTTGGGAGAAAGAACCTTTAAATGTAAAAAATAAAAAAGCAAGAAATTGTAAAGTCTGAAAATTTATGGCTTTGAAAAA